>NW_010412485.1:19745-23824 GCF_000710305.1 Buceros rhinoceros silvestris | reverse complement strand
TCCCTACCTTTTCAGGAAAAGTTCTTCAGGAATGGTGATAACAGGCAGGCTGATTTTCTGAAGGTTCAGTTCCTGCAGTCCACTTAGTTTGTTTTGCAGAGTCTGAGCATAGGGGACATCTTTTGATGTCTTTTGCAGCCAGGTGTTGGTTGCCTGCAAGAAGGAGACAAGTTTTTCAAAGTAAATAACAAGTTTCAGGACTTCCCAGTAAGTTATCTGAAAGCCATTGCATCTGTATATATACTGATAAAGTGACTGATTTGATCAAAGTTGGAAAAATGCTTCTTACTCAATCTGATGAGTGCTTTTACAAGCACTCCCGATTTGGCTTCCATGGGGGAGTCAAGAATTCACCAGGGCTATGTGTTCAAGCTGCAATATCTACTGTAGGTTGAAACGTACCACGATAAATTGTGACACAATATGTCGCAGTGTCATATCTGTATGAGCCACTTTCCGATCCAGCAGTTCATTGGCATGCTTCTCTAAGGTTTTTGGGTAGTCTGAAAAGTCAACTGGGAAGCCAGAAGACAATTTTTTCACAGCAGCACTGACACCTGATTTCCACTCTAGCTCAATTTTCTCAGAATCTGAAAATCATGAATTTAAAAGAAGATGGTAAAATTAATAATATTCTTATTCTATTTAGGAATACTCTATAAACTAATGTAAGAAGATTTTTCAATTTATACTTGTACACATGGATCGCGTTTTTGCCCCTACCATATCTGAGAAGAACTCTTTTTGAAATTGAATTTCCATGAGTTGTTGCAGATGAGCTCATCTGAAGATATCCTTTGGTTGGGGAATAATTAACCAATGCTTCACTTCGGAGTTCGGTTTGCAGGCGAGGAATAGAAATGGTGCCCCTTAACATTGCCTCTTCCATTCCAGCGTATCTGTGAAAGCAAAAAGTAAATGTGAATATAACACATTTCACTCCACTTTTCCGCTTATGTTTCAGGAGCAATTCAGTGTTTAAATCTATAGCAAAGCCATAATAGGTGTTATAAAAAACCAGCTTGAATCAAAGTTGTAAACACTGTTCCAGTTAAATGAATGTTTTCACCTTCTGCTAGTTATTTTGGTAAATCTATGCTAAATTATTACAATGCTACTGAGCAGATACACAAAATAATATTTCAGTATTAATCTCATAATGTTGAAATGGATGGAAACATGTACCTATCTTGATAAGCTGTACCTGAACCAAATTCTGAACTCCTTGCTCAAGCTGAATTTGCTACTAAGGATCAGACTGTGGCCATGAATCACATATAGAAACAAAACACTTGACAAAATACATTATGCCACTGGGCTTCATTTTCCTTTATTCACATTTACTTTATATCTCTGTAACTTTGTTGACTTGAGCAAACTTCTAATATTATGTTAGTGCAAATGAAAGGGAATTGAGGTCTCTGACATCTGTCCAAAGCTCCTACTGATATCAGAGGCAATTCTGCATGAACAGCAAAGACAAAGACTCCCTGGGGCACCATCAAGATCACAGAATTCCATGGAAGATTGAGGTTTATTAAAGAATGTGATCAGCTCATTTCACTATGGGCTTGTGAGGCGGACAATTTTAGAAACCCTGGCAGGCTGAACATTTTTGTTAGCTCCCCTGTAGATGTTCCCGGAAATATTCTCATCGTGAAGCGTGGGAATTTTTACAGGAAGCTCTCAGTTATTTTTGGTTTTGCTGCTGATTGAGTGCCATTAGATTCCTTCATGGGGAGATGTAATAACGTTTTTAGAGCTGAATATACCCAGTAAAAGATAAGACCTCCCTGAACAAACCTACCCTTGTTTATATCGTGAATTATCACACCTGCAATAACACTACTACAATGTCATTCTTGTAGTCATGTGTGTGCAAACATGGAAGAACTAGCTCAATGAACTTATAATACATATTATATATATAAACATAGTAGGAAAGATCAGTTGGTGTATTTATTTGATGTACACACGACAGATTACAAATAAAATACCTCAAGGGTTTTTAAAGAAGGTTTGAATGAAAGTTACTATGTCTCTTTATAAAAGCAATTTCTCCAAAATTGGATAAAAGCTCCCAAAATTTTCTACCTTCAATAAAACCTTTAGCTACCTTATTCTAAGGTATCTGTAAATGTCTAAACGGTTTTCTGAGTTACCTTATCTGGCTAGTAAGAGTAACTTCAGAAATCTTCTTGTTGTTAAAGTCTAAGACAAAGGTATATGCTTTCTTCCCAGGAATAGATTCATCAGTAATTCTGAAGTTTGTACCAAAGTCAACATCAACATCTGGAATGTGGACATCACTGGTCAAAATCTTTTTGTGTCTGTTGTACCTGAAGGTCAGTGTGGCCTCATGCTGACTTACACCTGGAAAATACAATGTACTTTGGTTATACACAACTATGGAATTTGTTGGGACTTTTCTCCTTTTAATAATAACAAAAAAGAGGATCAACTGGAAATTATATCACCCTGAAGAACTAATGCATCTTTTGATGAGTCTGAATCAGAAACTGGGTCACCTTTTCTCTCCTCATCTTCTAAACGTACCATAGAGTGATCCACTAATCCTGTCACTACTCTTGTTACACAAACTTGCCATCCGGCAGATTCTCCCTTTCAAAAATGTGTTTACACAGTTCTTATCAATTTGTGCGCTTTACTTTCATATTTCATAAGAAATAGTATTTTTCTCTTGCTTGTATAGAACCCATTAGCTTCTTTTCTTCCTTGCTTCATTTGCCAACATTGCACTTGGATTTAAATCATGGGGAAGCATTTCTGGAATACAAAATCACCCTTTCATAGTGACAGTGTTGCACTGGGATAGCATACGTGAAATGAAATGGTGTTAAAGTGTTGGCCTGTTCGGGTGTTTCTATTTTATACTGTAAAGAATTCTATTATGGTTTATTCATACAAATCTTTTTCCCATTTTATGACACAGTTCAGAACTAAGCTAAACCATATTGGTTTTTCAGACTCTTACCTTCTGTCTGGACAGCAAACTTTAAGGTATCTATCAGATCACTTCCCTCTCTCTGTAGGTCATAGTTTGCACTTGCAGAGTATTCCTTCACTTCGCCTGTGGACACTATTTCAACTTCAAATCTAAAGAAAGAGTAAACAAATATCTTGTAAAGAACTATTTTGTCCATGACCACAAACAGAAGAAATCACACAGTTCACAACAGGTCTCTATCTGAGCTGCTTCTGCTGGTCTGTTTCTAAAGATTTTTAAAGGTGAGCTTTATGAGAGAGAGTAGTGTAGATACTAAGCCCCCAAAGGGAAGGTTAGTTATCATAAAAATAAACGTAGCTACAGCTGATATGACTTACCTGGATTCTCCAGTCAAGGGATAATAAGGAGCTGCCTCTGTGTCACTGGCATTGGAGTACAATAATTTGGTGCAGAAATTTAGACCAGCAATGAAAGGCTTGCAAGAAGTCCAGGTTTCTCGGTTCTCGATCAGAGGTGGAATCTCTTCAGTTCTGGCTGGAGACACCAAATGCAGCGTATTGCTGGAACAGAAAAGTGAACCATTTATTCCCATGACAGGTATTCAGGCATTGCTCTATTAACAAGGTCATTTTCTGAATAAAAATCACTTATTAAGGTAGGGGCTTAATGAAATAACATTTGGTGGTTGAATGATCAAGAGGTTTATTACTGTAAGTATTATTACTGATAATTATAATTATGTGTATTGAGCCATCTCCCTCTCTAAAATGAATGTAAGTAGTTCATTTAAATTCAATATAAAAATAGGCATTGCTATCATAATTATCTTATGTGAAAGAAAACAAAATAATAGAAATGGTAAGAGCCTTGTTGAAAATTTCAGAAAACAGTGACAAATTAAAGAATTTGTATGCCATGACTCCCAGTCACCACTTACCTGAGCTATTTGCTTATTTACAAAAGAAGCTATCCCAATTTTACAATATCTGGGATTTTTCCTAACTTTTAAAATTTTTCCATACTTGTCCTAGCCTCTTAATCCCATCACAGCAAAAAGCGAGAAGGGAAGAACATAGCCTTGAACGGTCACGTTCCGTTCTCATTACCTGAT
>NW_010412485.1:18542-19588 GCF_000710305.1 Buceros rhinoceros silvestris | reverse complement strand
TGAATTTCAGCTGTCCAGCTTTCATACTAACATGTGCTTCAATTCCAGACTCATGGAATATATTAGAATTCACCTCCACGCCACTTCTAGCAAATTCCGGCATGTTTATTCCCAGGTGTGTTACGAACTCAATTGCTACTGAAGGTTTAGCAACGAGTTCTGCTTGCATCTGTTCAATAAAACCAAAATGGTATATTTATTTACCCAACACTTCTTACTGGTTTTATGAAACAAATGTATTATTCTTGATCATCTAGAGGTAGGTTTCATATAATTGATTTTGTTATTCAAATAATTTGATTCCCAAATCACATAAGCAGAGGGACTATGTAAGTGGTAACTGTAATGTAACAAATACAGCAGGATGATGACATCAAGGAACCTTACCTACCTGAAAGTAAAAATAGTCATGCTTCAGAAAAATTTTGTACATGAAGCTACTTGCATGTATTTTTAAATCTGAAGACAATAGCCAATTTTCCATTGTTAAAAAAAAAAAAAAGCAGTTTTCAAAAACAATGAGCAAACTATTTGACAAAAAAGAAATGGATCCAAGATCTGAAATTATCTAAACGGAAAACAGCTCATTTTCGATTTTTTGGTTTGGCCAATACAGAAAGAAAGGGACGGAATGCAAATTCTGGAAAGACACCAGAAGTAACTAAAGGGCAATCAGAACTAAATTTGAGAACTTATTTTTTTATTTTCACTGAAATCATATATATGATGTAAAATGAAAAGTTTAAGTGAACTGAAACTAATGAGAATTTTATATAAAATGAGAGCAAAATAGCTATTAAAACTGTAAAAAAGAATGGCAATATAAAAATTGAATTTATTTTTAATAAAATTTTAAGTGGATAATTAATTTTGTGTCACATTCTTTTTATTATTACAATTTTAAAATGTTTTATTTCAGATAAAAAAATGTTTCATTTAACCTGAATTTCAGTATTTCTTTTAACTGAAAAACAAAATTTTCACTTTGGATTGCCCACATAAAAATTTTTTATTAACTCTTAGGTTTGAACCGCAAATTCACGTGC
>NW_010412485.1:7820-18458 GCF_000710305.1 Buceros rhinoceros silvestris | reverse complement strand
AAATAACAGAGGTTAAAAGGATTATTTTTGAAAGGGTGATTAAAATATTTCTAATTTATAAATTTAATTATGCATCATCCTTAATATATTATAGGTATTACTTCTTGCGGTAACAAAAATATCACCCACGAATTAACTGGAGGCCTCTAATAAGCCATTTTTTTTTTTTTAATTTCGAGAGTATTTTGTAGTCTTTAAAATTATTCTGGTGTTACGGATTTCTCCCTAAATGAGACCAGATTATCAGGAGGAGACAAAATATAGACAAATATTGAGACTTACACTTTTCTGATGAAGTTTCACAGCTACTTTGGCCCCAGGTGTTGCTATTCCAGACAATGCAAACTTCAGTTGCAAACCAGCTCCAGTTGGGAGCTCAAACTCATTGTCCATGAACATGTAGTGGACAAATAAATCCCTGTCAACACCTTTTGAGATGGCTTGTGCAATCTGTGAATCAAACAAGGAAATGAACTCTAACAAATCTACTTTTTGGAATATGTACAGTTTGTATTTTAAATATTGATCATGGAATGATTGCAACTCTATAATAAAAAAATAAAATTCATATAGTGTACAGAATCTGTTTTCTACAGATTCCTTCGAAAAATGTACTAAAACCTGTGTATCAAAATCTCAGCTTTAAATAAGTACTAGATTTTATCACCTGTCTCAGTACACACAGATCATCTACCATGACATACATATACAAAAGTGAATTAGTTTAGAGAACATGTAACATTCTCTCTACCCCAAAATCAATGGCAAAGTCATTTTTTATTTCAACAAAGATGGTTTTACCAAATATTCCTAAACTGTACTACATCCTCTTTTCTTTTTAACATGACAAATTATTGCTTGATATTACACATTTTTGTAATCAGAAATATGTAAGTCTAACATAATGGCCAACATGAAGATTTTGGGCATCGTTCCAGTAGATATCTCAATCATACAATAAGATCTGAACCTTCTCTTTTTCCTTCCTCTCACCTATCTTCCAGGAGGACTCCATGAGTTTACTCCACATGAGGAGTTGTCATGGGTTTCTCAGAGTCCTTCAGACTAAACCTGGCTATTTTATTTTCAGTAATTTTATTTTCATGCTCGTATGAAATATCCATTCTCTACATAATAGGTAAACACAGCCTAAATCCTTAAATATCTTGGAGAAAACAAACAAATTAATAATACACACCAGTGCATCAGAAACCTACCATTTCAGGAATGGTCTGAAGAGTTTTAACACTCTTTAAAATCATGCCTCCCAGCAATTTGAAATCATTGAGTTTCATGTAGCCAAGTTCTTCTCCCAGGATTCTCAGATATGCTCTTCCTTCAGGAGCTTCTTTCTTGCCCAATTCTTTTATTACTTTTTCAAGGCTGAGCATTATTCCTTTCATGACATCCTGAAAATTCAGTCAGAAATGATAAAACAGATTTATGAGAAATCTGTAAGATCATAAGATCTGTAACTGGAACAGTTACTTAGTGAATGTCAGCTAATCTATATATGCCCTTCTTACAGATTTGTGTCCACACAAAGGCCCCTCCCACATACAGTTAAGAAAAAAACACTGTTAAATAGTAATAATGATTTCTATTTTAGTTTAGCAGAAGAGGAGAAGGCTTATATACAACAAAGAGAGAAGTGCTATAATTATTGTGTAAAGATAGGAATGCTGTGCTGCTCAGAGAATGTTTTCACGTTGTACCTGATCCTGCTTGCCATCCTGGGAGTAACCAAAATAGTCAAAAAGTGCCTTGGAAACCTGCTTCGGCACTCTGCCGTCAACCCAGTACAAAGCCTTGCTTGCAGCATCTGGGAAAAATCCCTTCTCTCCAAACAAAGCTTCCAGTGTCGGTTCAAACCCCTTTCCATCCAAGCCAAGCTGCAATGAATGGGACAATGCAATAACTGAGACGGTTTCCCCACTTGTTTGGAGCTTTACAACAAACAGACTTTCTGGGAAACAAACAATGCATTTAAAGTGTATCCTACAAGTCTGTGATTCTTAAGAGAAGATATGGAATACTAGGTCTTGCAATTAATTTTATCTCTGTGGTGAGGTCCAACAAAAACCCTACTCATAGGCTGTATCTCACTTCAAATCTACTGTGAGTACTTCAGAGTGTCAGTAATGATACATTAGCATGAAGTCAATTTGTAACAGATGGGTTCATTTTACCCTAGCTGAGGCCTTTAGTAACTCCAGCAGGGTCGTCCATCCAGTCAGTGGCAAGTGACATCACATAACGGATGGCTTGCTCTAAAGCCCATTGAGATCAAATGAAAGTCCCCTTGTAAGCATAGCAATCTTTAGATTTCTCCCAAAGCTTGTAAAAACAATACATTATTCTGAGAAAGTTGTTGTAAGAAAACAGAAAGGAGAAAGAAAACAGCTGAATACTAGCAAAAGTTTTTGGTATTTATTGTACCTCAAAGATATCGCTTGGGCCAAATCCATAGACATTCAGGGTGGTTTTTAGCATAGTCTCTTTAGGAACATAGCTGCTTGGATCAAATACCACATTTCCCTCTACTTTGGCAGAGATGGGATCAACTCCAGGTACAGAAACTCTTTTGGAAATCTGATAATTTTGTGAGAATTTTCTGAAATCTTTGGCTGTTGGAACCTGGTTTCCTTTCAGAGCTTCTTCAACTCGGCTTTTAAGACTAGGAAAGAAGATAGCAATGCATATATGATTAATATAAATTCCAAGCCTCATTTAATCTTAGTTGAGGGACTTCTTGTGTCACTTCAAGATCATTCATACAACAGAGGTGATTGTAAATGGCTAGCTCTCTGCACGTATCAACAGTAAATATAAGACTTAAGGAAAAGACTGTAAGCTGGCACTGCCCTGACAAAGCCATAGACTTACTCAGCTGTTGTGCTTGTTCAAACAAAGAAAACAAACAAGCAAACAAAAAACCAAGCAAAAAATGCACTGTTATATAACTCCCATTGCAATTATGGTCAGAACTTTGTTCCTCCTAGGAGACCTGTATATAATAAAATTTTACTTACTCTTCCATGCCTACTTCTTCAGAGTCCAGGACGTTGGCAATGTGCGAGGCAATAAAGCTTTTCACTTGCTCGTTCTTCTCCTTTGTGAGGACTCTCAAAATCTTTGTGAGATCACTTGGGGAAGGATTTTTCATCACTATGAGATAGGCTGCTAGACGTTTGTCTGTAGGTGCATCCCCTTCTTGGAATGCTTTCAGCAGTGCTGAACGGTCCTATATAAATAGAGAAAGGTTTGTACTGATGAGCTGGTAGAAGATGATATTGCTAAACTCTTTTGGAAATCTACAGGGTGAAATTATTTCCAGGATGTAATTTTTTAAGGACCGTGTAACTATCGCTACACCTTATTTCTATCACTGACCAAAAATGTTTCATTGAAGCTATTTTGATAAAGTTTCTTTTGATATAAAGTGCCATATCCAGCAGGTTATGTTTTTATTTAGAATGCTGACTTTTGATGAGAATCAGAAGTGTTCTGGTCTGCAGACAAATTCTTAAATTTTGGAAAAGATCCTCAAATTTTGGATCATTCAGTTCAGGAAAAGAAGGTGATCAAAATCTGCTGCAGGAAAAGTAAAAACATAGTTTGAAAATAAATAATAATTAAAAAAATTAAATGCTTTACATTAAAGTGAGTATGAGGATGTGAGGTGTTTCCAGGCTCCCAGATTCATTAAGCTTTGTATGAAAACAAAATGTCTCTCTTAAGAGTAGGAACTTGTTGATGTTGAAACTGTTTCACTATAGTAAGCTGAAGTGCTCTGTGTAATGACACCAGTTCTGTGGAAGATGTTTTAATGTCACTGTAACGTAAAGAAAAATCTAACCAGTTCTATTAATAACAATGACAACAAAATGCCAGGATAAAATAGGGACCTGCTTTTTTCTTAGTTAAATCCATTTAAATCCGGAGTAATTTGTTTGTTAAAACCACCTTTAAATAACTAGAACTCCAAACTTTCCACTTAAACTGAAACTATCTATAGCAAACTTCATTTCAAAGCAGCAACACCCACTAAGTGAGAAGTCTGCAGAATTTCTCAGATATATACTTCTCAGAAACTAAACCAACTAAAGGAGTTCTAAAAAAGCTGGAAATAGCTGAAAGGGACAGAACAAAACTATGAAATAATGGGAACATTTTTGCATATTCAATAACTCCTGGAAAAAAGTCAAGGTGGATTGAAGATAGTTTATGTTGGTGCTTGTGACTCAATTTACCTCTTCAGTAATTGTCATTTTCCGGAATGCCTGGATGGCTGCTTTCTGAACTGAAAGTGATGCAGCTTCATGTCTGATACATGTCTTAAGGAAAGATTTCAGGTTGGGTTTAGCTTTCTCCATTACTGCACCCATGTTTCCAATAGCCTGTCAGTGATGAAAACACAGAAAGACCATAAACATTTTCTCTCCACCAAGAGAGGTAGAGTAATATATGCACTACGGTTTAAAATAATAGCCTGCATAAGGAAAGAAGGACATAAAAATACCCGAAGTGTGAGATATGTAAGTTCATCTTCTCCAGAACAATCACTGCCAAGCAGTGATTCCATGAAGTCTGCAACATCTGTTATTTCCTCTGTCACAATCAACTTCTCATTGTAGAACCTAAAGTAACAGAGAAACACATCAAAAACAAAAGGAGAAAATGGGAAATGTCTATTTATTTTTTATTCCCGAAGAGCAAATTCGGGAGAATAACATAAAATCCTCAAAAAGTGACTACTCTTGATGTTTAAGCATTGCAAAGTTTTCCTGAGGTTATTTTGTACGATTACATGCTGTCATTACTTACTTAGTAACAGAATGACTCAAGCCATAAAAGGAAGCTCTGCTTGGATGATACTGGGCCATGCTAAGGATTTCCCGTATTCTTTTTGGAGTTGGAGAAGGCAATAGTGCCAGGGTGTATGTGACCAGGTCTACCACCAGTGGATTCACATTTCCAGTTCTCAGTATTTGAAGGACTGCACCATAGCACTCTGGAGTCCCACACTGAGTCAGGGCCTGAACTGTGATGGAACTGAAAGGAAAAGAGACAACTTTGATTAATTAATTCCCTGTTTGCAGTTATCACTGCATGTTGCATGTTAGAACAGGTTTATCCAGGTGTTTTAATATAAATGATACATGCTTATGCATGAGTGGAAGCAAATCACACAATTGCTTATCAGAAAGAAGATTCTTAATTTTACAAGTTAAACTAACATGATTAGCTTTAAACCAGAAAGTATTAACAATACTATCATTACACAGATACAGCTTTTTTTTTTTCACAAGAGACTTTCCCATGACTTTAAGTATTATAATGTAATACATTGCACCAGACTGAAGTTCGAGTTCCTCTACAGACTGAGGACATAAAGTATGTGTAAATTGACTGAAGTCTAGCTAGGGCAAAAGAGTAAGAGTGGGGAGTGGAGAGCAGGGTCAGACCAAAGATTTGTGCCCTTCCATGTCTCCAAAAATGTCACTTTCAAAACTGTGTAATTTGAGCATGAAAAATATTTGGCTATAATAACATATTTACAGGATTGCATCCAGCGTAGACTCCTGGGATGGAGGTGGGGATAAAACCCCTGTACCGGGCTACATTATACTCCGATTCATAGTTCAGTTTCCCCACTAAGTTTGGAAGATTTGACGGGGAATGATCAAAACATTAGTTTTTCATACAAAGCTACAATTTTCAGATCTATTTGAATTCTTATACTGCTCCCATATTTTAAAGTTCTAATGCACAACTGAGCATTTCTGATGGGAAAAAATGTGAAATCCACAGGTTTTATTTTCTCCTCCTTATTTCTCTCTCTAGATAATTCTGATGATAGTTATCTTTCTGAAAGACACTCTTTATGTCTAATTAACCTCTAATTTAAAGACATAAATCATCAACTTTACAATGGATGTGCTACGGCATTGACAGGTGGTGTACTTGCCCAATGAACCCCCGTAACATACCTTGAAGTTTCCATCATCTTTGGTACTAGAGAGCCAAGAGTGGCGTTATGTAAACTCCTGAGTCCAGAAACAAATTTGTAAAAGAGTCTTGCTCTCTGCTGGTTCTGCTGGGAGGCTGTGAGTTTCTGTAGTTCTTGAAGGCTTTTCAGAACAGCATCCCCCTGCCTGGGAAATTTGGCATCTGTACTTTCTAGTGCAAGTCCCTTCTCCTCCAGTTCATCTAGCAAATAAAAAAATTGCATTCTTTATGTCTTTATCAAGGAGCTATGTACCTTTGTCTGTCATAAATTCAGGATAAATATAAACCCTGTAGATTATTTTATATGATTACTGTTGAAGTTTAATAGCTGAACAGTTTCTAAAAATAACGGAGTGGAATTTAAATGTAATTCTCCTCAAAGCTGAATAATAGCTATTTGCATAACTTCGTTACAATTTTCCTGAAGACACTTCCTTAACACCTTTTATACTAGCATAGTTTGCCTTTTCAACTTCTAGTGAAGGTATCTTAGGAGAAATATGTTATGGCTAGGAATTACAGCTGCAAGTCAAAAAAGTGTGTTTCAGAACCAAGTGTATAGTAATCATGAACTGTTTACATTTGGCAACTGAAACTAAAAGTTGCATAAGAATTTTCGCAAAAGAAAAAAGGTAAAAAGGGTTCCTTAAGCTAATTTGCAATAGGATTAAAATTACTTTCTAATCAAATTGTAATTTTTTAATTATAAAGAATAAGTTCAATATTAATTTGAAAAGAAAATTTTAAATTACAGTGCTTTTAAACTCTTCAGGTTTTCACATTTTACACCCCAACCTTTTCCCTGACTAAATTGATCAAATTTCATTAAAAATTATGAACTGGTTTTGTTTCCTCAACTACAACTTTAACTAATTCACTGTTTAAAATAAATTGTCCCTCTATTTAACCTGTATTTATATTTTGTCCCTGTGTTTGTGTAATTGAGAACTGCAGCTATACCTGAATCAAAATTTCGGTTTTTGACCCTTGAGGACTCTTCAAGCTTCAGTGTCTGGTTGACCTCTGTCATCACACCATAGCGATTTCTAGGAAACAAAGAAAAATTTGTGCTTTGAGTCTAAGTACCTTCGAGGGCTCTTGCCATGCCTCCTGCCTTCTTGAGAACAAAATGCATATTTGGGGATGGAGTCAGGGGTGAACGTGATACATCACATTTGAAATTAATATTTATAAATAAAAGGTAATGATAAATAGTGAGAAACCTACTTGTATGAGGAAGGCAGGAACAGGTGTTTTTCACTGCAGACAGCATCTCTTATATGCCTCTTTGCATCAATATTGTAATGACAGAATTGAGTGCTCCTTAGAAGGGTGGATAACGGGATGTTCTGTAAAATAAATACTTTGGTCATCCTTTTACTCAATATCATAGACACAAACGTCATGTTAAAGACTGCCATAGTTTTACTGGAATATTAACAGTTACAGCATACTGGAAACAAAGGTGCATAACTGGAGTCATTCTCACACAAAGACAAAATTGTGCCAGTATCAATTTTAGTCTTAAGTCTCCTCACAGGCAAAAATACCACCGAAATTTTCCCTCAGGCCTCATTGAGGTGTTTGGCTTAGTAGTTACTTCACGACTGATCCCCTGCTGCCTACAACAAAGGATTCCTTCATAGAAACCAGTTTGTAATTTTTGGAGTAGCTCAGGCCCCTTGTAACAGCTGATGCTCTTTTTCATTTCTCTCTTACATGAATTTTAAAGATTTTTACAACAAGCTGTAGAAGTGGCAGAAAATATAATGTGGTTTTAGCATGATATGAATTTTTTTTTCCTTTGAGAGAAAATACTCAAAAGCACAGATGCCGTGTTAGCAGGGAGAAATCTGTCAATATTCATGCATACAATTGCATTTGATCTTTGTGGATTAGCAGGTACTCCAAACACCATGTCAAGCTATTTACTTCAGGGCACTTACAGCCCTCCCCTCCCGCACATCAGGTACACACCAGAGGTTTGGTGGACTATATGATTTACATGAAACTGGAATGTCGAAAATTTTGACTACAAAACTAAAAATTTGGCTGTGATCTGATAGGTTATTGTGTAACCAATACTACTAACTCCATCTATTAAAAGCTTTCCTTTAAAAGATGAGAACGTGAAAGAAGGTAATGACAATCTCTGCATCTTTCTCTATTGACTGCCAACAAAACCACAGTCTGATCTAACACAAAGGTGCAGAAAACCTAGATAAGCTTTTAGAAGATAAATACAAAATTTAGTTGCCGTAGCAGTTGTTTATCATTTTAAGTGACGTAGTGAAGAACATTCTATTGCATAGTTTTTAATGGTACACTTACTAGTCCCTTTACAATGGCAATAGGGCTGACATAATCTCTGATAGGACTGAAGTTGTCACAGGCTTTCAGGTCCCTGTTAATTGAAATATCTTCTGCAACATTTTCTTTTCTGGATTTGAATTCAACCTCGCTGTCACACTTTCCATATACAGTATCCTGGAAAAAAGAAAGAAATCAGTGTCTTTGTTCCTGCTGTTAGACATTTTCTGATCTAGCTGAAAGGCACTCTTTCTCATCTGAGTTTCCAGGTCTTTTGAAAATGATGTTCAGCAGTAACTCCACTAGGTAAGGTTTCTTCCATTTGTTAAGGAAATGAAGTGAATGCTTTCAAAACACCTACCATTGAAACCGTCTTTGTGTTTTCTACTGTTTCTGTTGGCACAATTAGAGCTGAGATGATCCCTCTCTTGAGATTCAATACATTCAGAGGTTCATCCTTCTCTGGATACAGCTTGACTTTTGTTCCATCCTGAATGCTGAATTTTAGCACATGCCTGCCCAAAAAACAGGCCTAGGTTAGTATGAAATCACATTAAAGCCACGCAGTGAAGAACAGGTTACCAATAAACTGCAGGGCTATAGTTAAAGCATCATGTTTATTTTGGTCTATCATTGTTTACTCTTCACTGTTGTTACTATTAGAGAGTATCACTGTTAAAGCAGCAAAATTCTAATGAAGGACATTCTGGTATCACCAGACCTCGTCATTGAAGGATGAGAAATACCAAGAGCAATGGCTGGAAGTTGGAATTGCACAAATTCAGACAGGAGATTAGTTAACTTTTTAGAATAAGGTAATTATTAACTACTGCAATAGTCTACAAGACAATGGGATGAATTCTTTACGAATTGCAGTCTTTAAATAAAACCTTGACTGATTTGTGAGAAACATATTTTAACATTGCCTCAAGTTGTTTTGAGATTTATGGCTTTTGTAAACAAATGGCAAAGACACTGAGGCAGTCTTTAAATAAAACCTTGACTGATTTGTGAGAAACATATTTTAACATTGCCTCAAGTTGTTTTGAGATTTATGGCTTGTGAAACAAGATGGCACAGACACTGAGGCACTGAAACAAGCATGAAGGTGCATGAGTAAAACACGCACTGACAAGAGACTAGCTGGGTGGAGAGTAGTAGCAATAAGTCACAAAAGCAGATAAGTAAGGAAAAGGTAAGCTGCATCGGTCATTAAAGATTGGGATAGGAAATCTGGACTTCAGTCTCAAATGCCTTTCTATTGCACCGTCTTTGTACCATGTCAGCAAAGGAAAATTATCTGCACACATCCATTTGAGAATTTGCTTAAAAGAAAGAACATTGCTCTTGCAAAAATCTTTTAGGGGAGTGCCCAACAGTTTCCTGATATAGATGATATAAATGACAGAAACATTCCAGGTGAAAATTCTGGATGGAAAAGACTTCCCTACTAGCAATTGAGAACTGGGCCAAGTTAGCCCTAAACTCTATCAGGAAGAGTTTTGCTGTGGAACCAGCTTATAAATCTACTGTGTTATCATGAAATGTGTTCTACGCCTGGAAAAACATGGTGGGGGTGGATTGTAACATTTCAGCCTGTTCCATGTTAAGGCTACAAGTATTGATAATAATCGATATTGCTTACTTGGACATGGCATTTGCAAAGTCCTCAGAGTTCTTTGATTTTTTCAGCATGGCCCTTCCCTCACTGTCAACACCAAATGTCTCTCTCAGGGAGCAATGCATTGTCTTTAGGATGAAGCGGCATGGCTGTGGTACCTCCAGTTCAACCTGAAAACATAAATATGATGTGCTTATCCTTGTTTCATTACCATGTTTCCAGGATGATCCAGTTACAGTTTTGAAAAGATGGTCTTTGGGCTTTGTGAAGTGTCAGAATCCCCCTGCTAGTAGCTGTTGGGAAAGATTCCAAAGTACTCTAAATGGCTCAAGGTAACTTGAAGGAGAGGATATGAATGCAGGTATTTGATTGGCTAATGGCATGGAGTATGCTATATACATGGTAAACAAGCAACTTAAGGTCTGAAAATTTATAGTACTGGAAGAACTGTATGAAAACTTGAGTCATTACAGAAAAAAAACCATAATGGGAAAGTTTTGGGTGAGATGGAAGAACACTTAGTAGTTTAATGGCCTGTGGGACCTTTTACTCCTACAGCCCTGATCTGGGCTTGACTGTTACTGTCAATGGGCTATCAAGTAGTCTTCATGGCATCAGTTTTCCCAAACATCTTGTTTGGGAAAACATTGAGGGATGGTCCCCAGCTGCCAGCTCCCATGCTATTCAGTATATGG
>NW_010412485.1:2024-7637 GCF_000710305.1 Buceros rhinoceros silvestris | reverse complement strand
ACCTTGCAAGTGATCTTTGAACCGCTTCGAGAATCTGCTGTTCCTGTGATCCCACTTGACGTTTCTGCTTCGTATAAGTAAACATACTTTTTGAGGTGTTTAAATATGGTTGCATCTTCTGCAATTGGGAAAACAAGAGTGCTTTTATGACTTGGGTAGGATATGCATATGCAGATCCTTACAATACACACTTAGTGTTGTCTAACTAAATTGAATGCCATGTATAAAGGAAGAGTAAGAACCCTCCCACTGTCTCCTTTTGCAAAATAGCTTTCAGATAAAGAACTAATGCCAGTTGGATACTTTATGAAGCTTAGGACAAAACTTGTAGAGGAAGCATAAATTTGGGGTCCATTACTATGTTCGACAAGCTCTGACAAAATGACCCCATCCAGTCTTCAAACCATACCCCACTGAAGTAGTGACAAAACAGGAGAAAACTTAAGTTGTGTAATTGTTTTAAAAATGACCCTACCGCTTTTAAATTAATTCAAAGGATAGTTTCCAATACTGTAATAAAATTATTGATCTCAGCCCAGATTTTTCCATCATAATTCAAATGCAAGAAGCTGCTTTATCTAAGACACATGACTGAGAATGAAAGCAAATAAATATGGAAAGAGACAGAACACCAAAACTAGCATTCCTCAATACCATTTCATCTGGATCCACAGAGTATCTTTCTGCCCCATACTATCCTGAAACACAATTGCTCTAATTCACTTATAGGGGCATCAAATTTTACTAGAGCCGACTATTTTTATGGAGATGATAAACTTAAGTTATATGAAGAGCATCCAGAACAAGGCAAAAGCACTAAGTTATGACTAAGGCAGGAAGAAGTATTTGCACAAGTGTTTCTCCTTTTATCAAAGGAAGGTCCAAACCTTAATGGGGTTCCTCAAAGGGATGAATTTCACCTGTGTTTAATCTGCCCCTGTTCCTTTCAGAGGCAATTAATCTGTAATTTTAAACCCCACAGGCAGGAGTGAGCACGGTAGACATAAATAGAGACATAAAGGAAAAAAAAAAGTCTCAGTATCAAATACAGGGATATAAAATCTTTTGGAATGCATAATGTAGGCCAAACATGTTATCAGTTACCACTCATTCCCATTATAACTGCAAGCACAATTTTAAACTTAACATACAATAATCAGGCATTTTAAGTGATGTTGTTAGAGCAGTGTAGTTCTGTTTGGTCCAGAAGTTACTCTTCCTTCGGTTTAGACTGAGCAACTCATTGGGATTGTGATGCTGAATGAAAAGCAATTTCCTAAATTGTTCCTCTGTGATTATTTGTCACTGTCAGAACATACTGATCTACTTTTACAGAAAAAAAAAAAAAGGTATAGTCATCTTGGTTTAAACCTACACGCCCACCATCAAATCTGTATGATTTTAGCTGCTTACACCTGCAATGAATATAGCTTACTCTTCCTCTTTTATAAAATATTCATCATATCAGAGGCCAATGGCAGTGTTATCTTGCCCTTTATGACACAAAATTGCACACTTAGAGAGGCAAACAGAATTATACTATAAATCTCATATTTTCTCCTTGGACTATCACTTTTACAAGGTTTGCATAATTGAATAGTGTTTTAACCGAGATTACTTTAATGTAATTGCTAAACAGAAATAATAGAATTAATACTAGCTAATATACAGTAATAATATGCACCTTATAAACATTTGTAAACTGAATTGAGTTATTCAATTAACCTTAAAATTAACTGCTGCAAAAAATTCAACACTATCTCTGTCACTTTTAGCTATAACATCGCTTAACTGCACACTCTCAGAAATTTTTGCAGCACCAGTATCTACTATGTTAAAGACAAAAAGCTTATTATTGCTTCATTTCCTGCATTTAAACAGAAAAAAACGAAAAAGGAACAGGGAAATTATAAGATTAGAAATGCAAACCTAAGAATTTACTGTATCAAAAATATGCAAAAAATTGGCAAGAAAGCCCTGAAGACTTTGAGTTGGTTCAGGCAGCTGAAATAAACCCAGTTGCCTGAAGATGGTGCCAAAGCATCCAACAAGGGAAAAAAAGTCCCTGAAGACAAAGAGCGAAATAGTTTCTCAGTACTTTGTACCCCATGGTGGAACATTATGTATCTAACCAAGCAGTCAGGGCCAGTCAGGGTTCATTATAAAGATAGGGCATGAAGTCAGCATTTCCTGAGTCTTGACTTGTTTAAAGAAATTGCTGTCCTTGCTGACACAGTTGATGATTTATTCGACAGGTATTTAGTTAGATATCCAAGTGCAATTCTGTGAGTTTAGCAGCTGCTATACAAGGGTATGTGAGAAGTGAGATTCAGCCCACGGTAAAGTGTTCTGTACATAACCTCACTGCTAAAGCTTCACACCTGACAAACAGGGATTTCTAGATTAAGGAATTTGCACCCGACAATTAAGAAATCAACAAAACAATGGAAAGTAGTTTCCTAATGGAGGCTTTTTAAAAGTTTAGAAACTCAATCTCAGCTTCTCTGATATTAGGAATCTTGAAATTCTTTGAGCCAAGCCTTAAGGATAATTAAATAGCTAAAATAAATTGCAATGAAGACTTCAGAATATTGCCATCACTTTTGTTTCAGTTATTTCAGAGGAAGAGATTTACAGAATAGGAAAAGTCAAGCTTTGAAAGATGTGTTCGGTTAATATAGCAACATAAGACAACAGAAGCAGATGCAAGAAACCAGTTACTTGAACATCCTGGATTCCCACTTTCAGGCGTTTCTTCTTCTGCAAAGAATAAAAACCAAGAATTAAAAGCCAGAAAAGCAGTTTATAGCTATAAAACAAGGCCTATGGAAATAGAAATGGAAATGCTAAATTTGCATTGTAAGACCTTTCTAATTTATACCAATTTTTGATGTAGTTTGGCACACTGATGTAAACAACAAAGCTACTATTTATTAACATAGACAGTAGAGAGTCAAATATAAAAGGACCTACAGTAGTTGTCTTGATATTGTGAACGAAGACCTCAGAACAGGTTCTTTAAGTCACTGAATTACATTATTTTGATTTAAACTGAAAAAGATCCGCTTCTAGGTCAACAGGTTTTTTTAAAAGCCTGGTGTTATGTGAAGTGGAAAGTTTATAAATGATGGCCAGGAAATGTAGAGGTAGAGAGATGAAATGTACCATACAACATAGTTTACTTCGGAATTTTAGTCTATCACAAAAATACTGCATAATGGATTAATGGCTATATTTTGGGGTCTTGTACATTTAAAAAAGGACAACTTTGACAATTAATACTCCAATTCTCTGCTATTCGATCCTTTCTGAATATCAAGAGCTCATTCTTTGGAGGAAAAGAACACTGATTGGAAGCCTATTCAAGTTAAGAAGAATCATTTGCTCCAATCTGTCTTAGGTATATTCCATATGACTATATTAATAAAATAAAGTAGAATAAAATAAATTTGCTGCATTCCTTTGACGCTATGTCACTCTCTGGGTTATCACACATGAATGCCAGCACTTTTCACAATATTCTCTGCACTCACTTGTTTTCATTCTGGGAATTAATTCTAAGGTTGACCACTCTATAGAAACATTAGTTACAGGAACAGCAATAGTAACAGTAATAACACCATTAATAACCATTAGAAACAAGTGCCTCCTTTAAAATTGTCTAACATCAAGCAACAACAGAATAAGAGTTCAACAAAGTTGCAGTTATGATGAATTAGACCTGCATATAAAACCAGACCTGCATAATTGGCCCCAGACTCACTTTCCTCCTTAAGGTTCTGGAATTCCGAAGTAACACTACAGTGTTCTATTCTAAAAAGCCACTTCCCTGGAAGCCAGGATAGCTCACAATCCACAGTACCATATTCATCTTTTCTGTCTTAGGAAAAAAACCCTCTATTGGCCTATGTCTTTTACTACTGCTACTGATGACTAAGTCCCTTTAACACAAAATTGTATTTCGAATGTCAGTATTGCCTGCCAAATACATTTTCCTTTATTACTCTCCATCTTCACATTTGCTGCAAAATAGGTTAGCAACAGCTGGGATGAGTCTGATGGTATCTCCAAGCTATAGTATCTCCATAGGGATTTAAAAGGACAGCATTACAGAAAAACAATTAGGCCAAAATAAATTACGCAAGTTCCTTACAAGTTGCAAAATACATTAAATCTGATCAAAAGACACCAGGTGACATCTGTGTCATTTTTGATGTTCGGATCCTTCTACGATTGCCCAGTGCTACAAAGGGAAGAGAGGATATCTCTGCCATGCTTACTCTCTCTAATTCTATAAACCATTATTCTGTTGATTTTTGCATTATTGTTGTTTTAACCAGTTCATAAACAAAAACGCAAAAAGTGCTAACACAAAAGGCAGTACTTACGTGTGAGAACTCCGCTGCTGAGCAGCAGCAAGAACAGCAAGAGCTGCACAGGGCCCATGGTGAGCCCTGAACCCTCTTGCTGTTCGTTCTTTTCCTCTGTTTCCCCTTCTCTCCCCTCTTCACCTCTTCCCTACCACCTCAGAGGGAGAATGAGCCTTCTGACTTGGACCTTCATTTATATAGTCTGTAGCAAGCAGCTGAGGCAAACGGTTTAGAAAGCTCAGAGCAAATTGCCAAAGGTCCAAAGGTGAGAGTCCCAGATCCTCACTGCGCTCCAGACAATGCTCTGCTTTGGTTGCTGGGAGTCCCCGAGGGCAGAAGACTGAGCATATACTGGAGATAAGTCACTCTTCCAGTTTATTGGCCTTTTTCATTACAAGAATTTTCAAAGCAAAATCCCTTAGCTACAGCCTCTAACAACACATTCAAATAAATTTCCCACGTCTACATAACCACAATTACAATGCATAAATTACAGCTGGAAGAAGTCATCATCGCAGCATGCTTTTGGTGTAGATGTGGATGCTTAAGGGTATGAGTACTCGAGAAAATTAGAATGTTGTGCAATTTAGACACCTTCCCTGTACAGGCAGGAGAATAATAGTTTAAGATTTCTTTTCTTCGTCGTACCAAATATTTGTCACATACCTTTCTAAAAATATTTTTACATTTACTCGCAATATTCTGGTAAATAAGGTCATGTTTATGTTGAAAGTAAGCTCTGTATATTTCCTTTGTTTCCTTATTTCTACATTCAATATTTTTGGTCGCTAATAATAGCAAAATATGAAAATAAGATGATAAAATTTATCTGAACGAAGAAGATAAACCTATGAAGAATATAAACCTGACTAAAACACAAACAATCAAAAAACCATTTTATGAATATGTATATTGGTAAAAAAGATGATTTATGTCATGAGAAATTGTAGTAGCTTGAATTATCTCTCTACTCATATTTATCAAAGCTAACTGCATTGACTTTTTTAAAAAAATCAGCTACAGAAACGGTTAAGAACATTTTGTTCAGTAAATTCAATTTTCATATATCTGATCAAATAGAAATGTTTTGACATTCCCAAATCAAAATATTTCCTCTCAGCTTGTTGAATTAAAAATCAAATTCGGCTTAGCTAAGTAGTAATATCTTTTCCCTTGAAATGTTACCATGTTACCTTGCACCATGGTAGTTATCTTTAAAGTCTGTTATTTCTTCACACTCTTT
>NW_010412485.1:0-1919 GCF_000710305.1 Buceros rhinoceros silvestris | reverse complement strand
TTCTCTCTTGGACTTCATAGTTGGTTGCATTTCCCGGGATGCACTATGATCATGTAACTGCTAGCATCAGTTCAACCAAAAGGCAAGCACTGATGTACAGTGGGGCGCGCTTTTCAATATGGGAGACATTTTCCTTGTAATTAGGATTTTTTCTGATGACATTAATAAAAACATGCCATTTCAGAAAGATTGCGTGCAGAAATTTATTTAGTGGATTCACCAGTACTGGAGGCATCACAAAGACAGCATTTCTTAGATTTTTCCTTTTCATTTTCTCTCCTTGGCTTATACAATCAATATATAGACACAATACACACATGCAAGAAAACAACCAATAGATTATTATTTTTTACTTTCAAAAAGGAAATAGGTTTTTTCCAAGCTGCTTCAATATGTATTGTGATATGTAACAATGATTTTACTTTGTAATATGATTCTACCAAATAGACCGCACAAAAATGTAATATTTTTAGCTACAGCATTTGATCCCTCTCTGCATTCAAACATCAAGAGGTTTGGCTATTCCTTAAAATCTATTTATTTGTTCACTTCAGCCCTGCAGACAAATAAAGCTCTGGAGGGCTCAGCAATCAGAGGTTTGTTACCTATTTCCCTATTTTTCCTGTGTCTCCTCCCTGCCTTTAGGTAGTTATGTGGCTCAAGCTGCGCCTGACTGATTATATTAATATGAGGTTGCATGGACGTAAACACATTACAGAAGTTATGACTCAGACCATAAGCATGCAGGTAACATGGGTGAACCACTCTACTGTATTACCTAGCCAAGGGACAGCATTTTTTTCAGGACAGATGTCACAAAATGCCACACAATACTTTTACCTATTCAATCATCAAGGAACTCCCATATTTTCTGCTCATTGGGAGAGTCAATACTCACATGGAGCTGGACAACATAAAGTTCTTATTTCAGCTATTTCTGTGAATTTGTGGGTTTTGACCTCAGAACACCATTTATCTTCCAGATCAATCTGTTTCAAATAGCGTTGTCTCATTTCATTCTTTGTGTTTCTTGATTACTTTTGGCTAAGTCCCGCTATCCTCTGAATACATCTCTTGGAAGTTAAAAAAGACTTTGGAGATGGAACCATTCTGAAGCCCAGTGACTAGATTGCAGATCTCACATCTTTGCATCTTTTGCACTCTATATGACAAATAGAGTCATAGACAGGCAGAGGGTATTGGTGCAGAGTTGAAAAGAGAAAGGATGACAGAAATAGCAAACTTTACTCCCCGATGTTCTACACTGGAAGTAGCTCCAGTCTTTGTATACACTGTATATCTCTAATCTGCATGGATCTGGCGTATTGTGATGGCCTCCACAGTACTGTGGAGGTACATTCATCAATCCCTTTCTTTTCATTATAAATGTCTGCATCTTTGTAACATTTCTTCTGTTGTATTTAGGGATTGTCATATCAATATCATTAAACAGAAAACCCATCTAACACTCAAATTTCAACTAAGCCTCTTAAGTTGATAAGATTTTAGCTTTGAATTTGTTTCTTAGTCATACTGTGCATTATCACCTTTTTTTGTCGTAGTTGTAGGAGTTCAGGGTTCAGAGTCTGGATTTGATTCTGGAAAGAACAATTTACTTTATCAAATTTTGTCTTCAGGCTTCACTACACTTTTTTCCACAGCTGCAGAGAGGAAGCCGTTTCAAATTATTTATCTGAAACTGAACCCCTTCCTTCCGACACTTGTCTTTTCCAGTGAGGAACTGTTCTTTCCCTGCCTGTTTTGGCAATGCCAAGAATAGCTTTGCTAATACTAATATATATACAGAAGATCCTTTAATTATACATAGTAGAGTAATTATATGTATTACTATGTACATATTGTATTATGCATATATAATACATTTCTATACCGATGGGAGCCTGTTCAAACTAAGGCGA
>NW_010412484.1:0-5391 GCF_000710305.1 Buceros rhinoceros silvestris | reverse complement strand
CGGCGGGGCGTCGCGCTGCGGGGCGCGCCCGTGGGTGCGCTGAAGACCGAGCTGGGCATCCTCGGAGGTGTGCCCTCTGTGCAGAGTCTGTGACAGAAAGGATATGCACGGGATTCAGCTGTGAGGGACGAGCATAGGTTAAAATACCTGGGAAAGAGAAGACACGATCTTTATTTCATTTCACTGTGGAAAGAGAAAAATCGCTTCCTCCTACACAGCAAAGTCGAAAATAGCTGAAGAACTCTCTGTGCAAGCCTATGCACACGGGAAAGGTCTGTTAGATTATTTATCAGTGTTTACACTGAGTGTAAAAATAGTGTTTAAACGGGAAAGTTCAAACTACCATTTTTAAGTCTGTCAGTCAGTAGTGCAATCAGCAATTTATGTGCAGTTCTCAAGTACAGGTGTATACACTTAATACGAGTGAGTAGTCCCAAAGACAGATAAGAAAACAGTGAAACTATTTTTATTCACAGAGCCAGTCATACATGCAAAACAGTGAAGTGTCAGTGTCTTAAAGAAAAACAACAACAAAAAAACAACCCCCCCCAAAAAAAACAACAAAAACCCGCCAAACACAACATCCTAGTACTGCTGAGTTTGAAAGAGAAGCACCAAACGTGCAATGATTTGTGCACTAAATTAACTTGCACAGAGGTAATCAATAACTAGTGCGCAAATACACAGAAATTAAGTGTGCTCTTCTTTTGTTTTATTTTCAGATTGGAACCTCAAAGCTGAATGCTGAAGCCTTTAATTTGATGATACTTTAGAACCAGTTTTCGCAGGATTACAGACATCACTCACGTTTCACATTTGTCATGGACAGTGGCTTAATGCATGTGACTATGTTTCCCCTAGTGGTTTGCTCTAATCACTGCATGATATTTTTGCTTTTAACCTAAACAGACCTTGTTTTTGGAGATGAAGGTCTTTGGTTCATTCTCAGCAGAGAAATGTAGCTGTTGTATATATGTGTATGTGTACATAGACATATATATGTGTATATGTATGTGTATACACACCATACTTGTCTGACCCTTCAGTTGAGAACTGTCAGGCTTGGGAGACCCCACCGGAGGCACGTGCCACCACCAGCACAGCTCTCAACCTCACAAGGGCACACAAGCTCTTTCCCCGTGACAAGGGGGTGCCCCTGATGACACACCATATACATATATATTTATATAGAAGTGTGTGTGTGTGTGTTCATGATACATTAGAATAGTAGTGATTCCAGTGACTTTGAGTGAAGAGTTAGGCAGAGTGATGTCTGTGATGTGACAGACACCTGCCTGAAATAGTTGAAATTTTCCTGCATCATCCTGAAATTGACCCACAAGGTTTTACTGGATTTGATTTTCAGACCCAGGACCTGAAAACAAAAGTATTTTTCCCTCTTTGTAGAAGAAAAGGAACTTCATTCATAAGGAATTGCTTCTTGCAAGGGAATGAAAGTGCAGTAAATTTGCTGACTTTCAGAACATTTTGTGCATTATCTCATGAATTAATGGAGTGATATGAGGATATTGATCTGCATGTCCTGAAATGACCAAGGTGGCTGCACACTGTGTCTAATACCCAGTATTTCCTTATAAACTTAAACCTTGAATTGATTGTCCTTCATGTTTGTAATTCTGAAAAAGTTAATGTACATAGGAGAATTATAGGATTTTTTAAAAGTGTTTAGTTGCTGTAAAGCTTTTTGCCTACTGATGTTTCATTAGATATATCGTAGAGAGAAACAGAGAAGTCAAACTCACTGTACTGTAAACAGTTGGACATTTTTAATGAAGAAAATTAGGTCCCTGACTCAGTTAGTTTTGCTTTTGTAATTTTCATTGTAAGTTACCTGAAGGAAATTCCAGAATTCCTTAAGAGGGGAAAATGAGCAAAGGTAACTGGGAACCCTCTCTGGTCGAACCAGGAGCAGCACTGTTAAATGTGAAAAATAGAATAAATACCTGCTGCTCTGGTTGGGAATACAGATGCTCTGCATCTGCTGGGATTTGGTCTCCTGCTTTTAGTGATGCCCAGAACTCCTGGGATTAAACTACTGTTATTCAGATCTAGCTAATGATCACCACCTTCCTTAAAGGTGGTGTAGTCCAGATCCCGCATGACTTCATCCCATTTGATGATTGCCCCAGTATACGGAGGGACATTTGCCAGGAGACTGTTCTTTTGTTGAATACCTAATATACTTATGTAAACTTAAAAAATAAACAAATCTCTTTCCTGATCTTTTTGAAATTATACTGAAGAATACATACATTTAGTACTTATAATATAATGTGGAGCTTTTGCATATAAATTGTTCTAATAAAGCTTGTATGCTCTTTGATGTGCCTTTCAATGCTATTTGGTTATATTTGTGCCATTGATAAAATCAGCATTGGGTTTTTTTGGAATTCAGCTTTACAACATTTCCAGCTTATACAATGCATTTTATATTTAGTTTTCTTTTCTTAAATACCTTGAGACCAAACCTTCAAAAATAGGACAATTTGGCATGGGCAGGACTAAGTGCTAAGCTGGTATTGTAGCAGGATTTTTATGGTGTATGTGTTTGTCCAAGGGTTTTCCTCCTGACATTTTCAACTGCTCTAGTAGAAGGAATCATGAGAATGACAGCACAGACAAGCTGCATCTGTCAGCGCTGGAAACACTGCACTCTCCAGCCTCATTCAATTACAGGCTAGATAACACTGGGCTTGACTATACTAGAATTTTATGCAAAATTAGCTGATTGCCTCTTCAAATGTTTGTAAGTAAATGGCAGTTTGGAAACTCCCAAAATATTTTGTAGCAGGATGCAGACATTTGTGTGTTGACCTGGGATTAAAGTGACGCAGAAGAAATGGAAGGGGTCAATGTGAGCAGTTATGGGAAGTTTGGGAGCAAGAAGGTTCTCTGAAGAGCCTTACCATGTCTCTACTGTGGTTTGCAGCAGTAGTTTTCAAAGTTCTTCAGTCTGTAGACCTTATCTATGCTCTAGAAGAGAAAAAAAAAAAGAAAAGGAATCATAAGGGAAGTGCAGACCTCTTTAGAAAATTATAAACTGTAAGACTGTCCATTTTGAAGCAGTCCATAGGAATTCACAGATCACAGTTAGTAAACCACTGATGTAGAGATACCAGGACTAGCTCTAAACTGTAATGTAGTGGAAAGGTAAATTAGTATCGTGGGTACTGTAAGCAGTGCAGCTGGAAAAGCACAGATGCCTGCGCTTCTCAGAAGTGTGAGGTAGCTTGTGTGGACCTCCATGCTGTGATGGCTACTCTCCTTCCAGCATGTAAGGTACCTTTCTTGACTGGAGGCTGGAATTCAAATTAGTATCTCTGAGAGACTAGCAATTGGTAGCATATAGTTGGCAAGCCAGCCAAGGGGTACGTACAGGTAAGACTTACAGATTTTGCTGCAAACCAAAGCAAGCAGATTCAACAAGTGTTAAAAATCTCTTGTTTTTCTCCCTTGTGCTGAGATTATTTTTATTTTCCTCATTTGTGAGGGGCTTGTATTCACATCCTGAAAGCAGAGCTGACGTGTGCAGAACAAAATGGTTTGCTAGAGATAAATGCATTTTGCATGAAAAGGAAAATAAAACCTGGTGTTTCCCTATAATGTGACTGAAAATCAGAACACAACAATAAATACTGCTTGTATGGTTGTGTCAATTAAAAAAAAAAGAATGTGAAAGACCCTGATCCTGCTGTCAGATCTGTGCAGGACTGTCTTCATTCTCTTGATTATAATGGTGATATCAAAACCAATATTTTAAATGCTGGGTATTCTGTCATAGTTTCCTCCACAGATCTCAAAACAGTTTTCAAGAGATGTTGCTAGGTCCATTTTATAGGTGAGAAAACGCAGGGGTGAAAGAAAGTAACTTATCTGGAAAGCAAGAACTAGAAGTCCCAGGTTCCAGCCCAGTCTATGCCCTGTACGTGCTGCTTCCCACAGAGACCCATGACCTTGTATTTCCTCGTGGGCTCTAGTGTCTTTCTGCGCAACTAACATTTCAGGATCTGTGTCTAATGGGATTGAGACACCTTAAAAGAGAGTAGGAACTGTTAGATAATTATACTTATCTTACTTAGAGAGGGAAGAGGACAAAATGTTTGATTATCTAAACAAGGTTATCTCTGCAGGAGCATCCACTCCCACCACTTGATTAAAGAGTTCCTCTAAACTTCTGTCTCTGCATCTGGTGTTGTTACTCCTATCTTACTGTGGTTTCGTAATCATCTTTTCCTGTATTTTAAGCAGGACCATTTCTTTCAAAAGCCCCGCAGAAATTAATTGAGAAGCTGAATTCCTGAGCTGTTCCTCCTAAGCAGGCCCCGACACCTTCTGGAACCCGAGTGAAAGTCTGAGGTGCTCCAGGTTGCTGAGGGAATCCAGTTGCCCAGTGTGGCTCCCAGGATGGTGTCCTAATTAATGAAAGCCAAAGGAAGCACTGGAAATGGAATTACAAACGTACAAAATAAATCCACTGCATCTGACAGAATGAGCTTGCAAAATAAACCTACTGCAAAACTTCCCTCATTCTTGAGGTTAAATGTTTAAGATGTTTAATGTGTTTTAAGTTTTCTTATTGTTGCTTTCTTGCAACACAATTCAAACGGCACAAATTGTGCCAACTACTGATGGTTTACATTGTGTCAAAGCAATTATGTTTTCCCAACTACGTGTTGTTTAGTTTTTATTTTCTCTCTCAACTCTATAGGTTTGTTTTCTCCACAGGGACACAAATTACGGTTCTATAAATACCGTTGTAGCTAAGGAAATGTCTGTTAATGCCCGATTCAAAATCCCACTGCAGACAACAGAAATAAAGGCACCTGGATAGATTTAGCATCAGGTAAAGCTTGATTTTTGAGAAGGCACGGTCTTCACTGTGTTAGAGAATCTGTCTGTCGGATAGTCAATGTGTAAAATTCTGTGTACGGATGGTACATGCTGGGCCGCAAACTGAGCTGGTTTCAGTGCCTTCATGCTTTGTCAAAGCTAGAGCTTAAGCAGCAAAGGGAAAAAAAATCTTCATCCAGCCCAACTTTTTCTGCAGTAAAACAGGGATAGGAGAGTGTTTTCTCTGCAGGAGGGAAGAAAGCTTCATTTTGCAGAGACCTTCTCGTGTTTAGCATTGCCGAAGCCGATTTTGAAGGCAAGTTAATGAAATACAAACGGGAATTTCCTCAGCTCTCCTTCCTGCTTCTGTCTCTGCCTGTCTCACCTTTTGAGAACCTGATTTGTATTTGTATACATGCTTGCGATCCCGATTTCATTGTTTGCCTTTTCATACAGGCACTTTCACCTACATCTACCCCCCACCCCCCCTTCCCCCTTCCCTCCCTTCCTCTCATTTGGCAGCCAGTTGGGCTTCTTCCT
>NW_010412483.1:6052-11290 GCF_000710305.1 Buceros rhinoceros silvestris | reverse complement strand
CGGCCGTCAGCGCCCAGCAGCGGGGGACACTCGCCCCCTCCTCCCCGCGCAGTTCTCTTTTCTAACGCGGTTATTATCGGAGACCATCCATTTCAGACCGCTAGTGAGAGGCAGAGTGCCTAGTAGCCGAAGAGACAGATTCGTGTAATTTCAATGCCACTTGCTGCGTTTTTGTTATCATTCACTATAGATTCTGTTGTCATCTGAGACGCTGCTTGAAGTACTGGGTCCAGCTCTGGAATCCTCAGCACGAGAAAGACGTGGACCTGTGGGAGCAGCTCCAGCGGAGGCCACAAAAGCGATGAGAGGGCTGGACCCCCTCTGCTGTGAAGGCAGGCTGAGGGAGCTGGGGTTGTTCAGTCTGGAGAAGAGAAGGATCTGGGGAGACCTCAGTGCAGCCTTTCAGCATATAAATGGGGTGGAGGATTATGAGAAAGACGGGGACAATCTTCTTAGCAGGGCCTGTTGCAACAGGACAAGGTGTAATGATTTTAAACTAAAAGGGTAGGTTTAGACTAGATACAAGGAAAAATATTTTACACTGAGTGTGGTGAAACACCGGCACAAGTAGTCCAGATAGGTGGTAGATGCCCCATTCCTGGAAACGTTCAAGGTCAGGTTGGGAGGGGCTCTGAGCAACCTGATGTAGTTGAAGATGTCCCTGCTCACTGCAGGGTGGGTAGGCTAGATGACCTTTACAGATGTCCGTTTCTACCCAAAGCATTGTATGATTCTATGATTCAGAAAAAGCTTCTGTGGGCCACCTCTAATATACTTCACTCCCTAAGCTTGAGAGTATGGAGTATACTTATGTTCCTCCCAAACAGCATCCTCTAAACTGCATGCAATGAGCTGAGAGGGAAATTAAAACGTGGTTCTGGTGCCACCCGAAGTGATAAGGCCTTTCTATTACTTAAGCAGAGAGAGTTGGTGCAGGGCAGAGATTGCAGACTACAGATTGCCTGCCAGACCCCGTGCCCTGCATTGGTGACTGTGAGCTGCTGTTCGTATCTAAAACTTGCTCCAACAAAGCAAATTTGGTGAATGAGAAGGACCACACCACACACCAGACTGACTCAACTGCCTCTGAACTTCACAAATTAGCCTTAAAATTTGCATGTTGCTTGGGGTCAGTCCATCACAAACAGTGGCTGAGAAGGGAAACTCTGGGAAGCTGATTCCTGTGAGCAAGGCTTTGGTACCTACCACAGGCACAGCCCCTGCTGCTGTGCTGGAGACAGCAGCTTGGGTGAAGTCGGGGGGGCAGCCTGCAGTATGCATGTGGAAGAGGGTTGTGCTGATGGCAGAGGGAGTGGGAAGGGCTACAGCACCCTTTTCCTTCTTCTGCATTGTCCTCTTCCTCTCCTCCTTTCCATTAAATCTGCAGCTGTCCTCCACAGCACAATGCTGTGCAGGTTAGAGACGCTCCAAGTAGCTGCGAATAACACAGCTTGGGTAGTAGAAGCTGTGTCAGCACAAGGCTGGTTTGGGGATTGTTTGTGTGGGAGGCATGTGGAGTAAGCAACGTGGCATTGCTGTGACAGCGAGACGGATGCAAGAGATGCTCTCTGGGCTTTTCTCGTCCAGGCAGAAGGATCGCACAGGAGACAAATCAGAGCTTGTGCTTCTCTACAGGAAAGGATGAGAAAGAAGGCAAACCAGAGGTGTGCCCCTCTGATAGGATTGCACAAGTTAATCTTTCTGTTCACTGGAGGAAACCAGAAGTTCCGTAACAGAGCCTAATGCCTGTAGGCTTTGGAAGACAAGGAGAGACAATGGAGCTATTATATATGGTCTTGTTTCTACACAGGAACAATTAAATCACACCGCTGTCTTCAACTAATAACAGGCGGGATTAGAGCTACAGAGCAGAAAACCTGGGCTGAAGCCAGTTTGCAATCCTTATGACACACTAATTTGCCTCAGATTTGTATGTCATTATGGGAGACTTGGGTGTAATCCCTGTAAATAAATAAACAAATGAGCTGAAGATAAAGGCCAGATTATGAAGCGCAGAAAATCACTGCTGATGTCAATGTGAGATAGGACACAAGGAATAAAAGGATGGGTCCAGAATCTTGGATTAAATTTGTATTGAAAACCCTGATTTAGCAATGAGACTTTTCTGTTAAATTCTGTCTTTCTCACAAGCCTTGGGACATACATGAAGATTAACAGCCTGTCCTGCAACAAATCAAGCTGGGGACTGAGAGAGCAGGGTGCTGCCAGCTCTCCACTGACCCCCTGGGGGATTGTTCAAAGCAAACACTTTGCTGTTTAGTAGGTGCTGCAGCGGCTTCCCTACATACCATGTCCATATGGGGAATTAGTCAAAGTGCTGTCGTCAACTTCCCTGCTCATCAACTGCCCTGTTTGCATGAGCTGTAAGATTCCTTACGTGTACATGCATTCATCTAAGGAGGAGGCTTGCGTAGCAGAAGTCCCTGGCAAAGTTCTTTTTCAGTGGCTACAGGACCTGGCTCCAGGAGCTTGTGGTGAGTGGGATAAGGCTGGAAAGCATCAGTTCTTTTGACATTGTGTTTCCTTCAGTTATGTTATTTGATTAAAAAACCTCAAGCCTGACACATGATTACAATCCCTTCATTATTAATATCTAGAAATATTCTCATTCACAAATCCCAGCTGCTTTTGCCTTCATAGATCAGACAGGAAAAGTGCTTAACTCCTGACAGGTCCCTCGATAATGCCTTTCTCCTGAAAAAAATTAAGTTGCTAATAAAATCATTAGGTTGCCTTAATGTTACCTTGTGTTTGTGTACATGGGGATAGTTGTACGGTGTAGAATCAGAACATAAAATCCAAAATTATACCCATTGCCTATCAGAATATTTGATTACCTCCCATGGGTTTGAGTCAAAGTGCTGTTTCCTGAGCCTATGTCCTCTAACAGGCCTTGAAATGAGGAAGTGGAAGCTCCAACAAATAAAACTTGTTCAAATTTTCTGCAGGAAATCCTGGGACATACACCTAAGGATAAGAGTGAAGAGAAAGAACGAGATACCATTAAGAAAGAGGAGAGTTCCTTATTTGCTATGTTGAGCTTAAGCTGAAGGTGTGGAAGGTGTGGAACAGTGGGGTCTTGAACACGTTTAATGGTCTGGGCACAGCGATTTCACCTTAAACCAAATGTTTCTGAGAAGATGGATAACTTACTGGGAAAATAAGTTTGAAAAGGACTCTGCTAGTGAAAAAAAAAGAGGTGAAAACGACCATATTCTCACAACTGACAGCTTCCTCTCACCTGCACTAAGCCTTGTGGTCCTGGTAGAGTGGTTTAAAGAGCTACCACCATTCAATCAGAGTTCAGTGCCCCTAGTGAACTTTTTATGCAAATCCATCCTACCTGGTGGTAGCTAGAAGCGCTCTTCAGTGGCCTAGAAGCGCTCTTGCAGTCTGTCTCTCCGTCTCTGATGAGAACCTAGGAACTAATGTCAATAACTTCCTAAACCACTTGCTTAAGGGCTACCCATGCCCTGCAACAGAATTCCTCTGTCTGAAAAAGTGAGTAGTCCCCAGCCAGGCTGCTGCCTTCTTGGGAAAACAAAATGAAACTACAACACTATAAAAATGTATGATACCTATGACTTGGGCATCGTACAGAAGAAATTGTTTTAAAGCAGAGCTCACAGATGGCACATGAGAGTTAACAACCATGACCTCGGGCTCCTTTTCTTGTGTAGTTAACCTTGCTATCAGCAGAAAGCTGTGAAATAATACTACCTTGCCCTGAAAGAAGTAGATAAGACATACCAAAGCAGAGGACTTTTCAAGCCCACAGATGGCAAATGTCAGTGTCAAGAGCTTTACTTGGCATGACAAATGTCCTGTTGATGTATCTCAGAGCTGTCATTTATGATACAAAATATTTACAAATAATTGTAAATGTGACTTAACCTAACTTAAATTGTCAAGTTATTTTCACACGTGTGAAGATTCATATCAAAAGCTAAGTTCTTCACAAGCAAACTTATTTTGGGGACGGTAATAATGACCAGAATTGTGCTAGAGATATGTGATCTCTGATCTAAATCTGGGGTTTTTGCTTAAGCACTTTAACTGAGCAAGAAGATGAAGGGCGTGGGTTGTCTTTTTCCTTTGATGATGTCTACAAAGCTGTTGGAGAATAGGGGAAGGGAGCAAATTAGAGATGTGGCAGGTGACAACAGCATCTAGATATTTTGAAGGATGATGACAGGTAAGATAAAGTTCCCATCAACGCTTACAGGTCTCGATTCCTGTGTTTACTCTGGCTTTGCATCAGCCCAATACTGCTGTACTCAAAGCTGGGCTTATTATTAATGCGGACCTTTCCATGCAGTGATGAATCAAGTGTTACATGCCTAGGGGTATGTTCCGCTATGTCTACTTGCTTAGTATTCAAGTATTATTCTGTAGCAGAAATCCTCCTTTAGCCCAAAGATAAAAGAATGTCTTTTGAATCTGTAAGATTCTGTAAGGATGGATTATTGTATTTTTTATTTTAGGGAGGAATTAGTCATCACCGAGTTGACCTCAACAGTCCTTGTTCCTCATAAAGGGTAAAGGAAGAATTGTGTATAGTTAAGATTCAATACAATTTTTTAATTCATTATTAATCTAAAATATGAACTCTCTTTTTCTCCAGTGTTGGATATTGTATTTTTCTTATTCTTTTTAATAGTTTTGGTTTATTTTACAAACCTATATTAATCTATCTGTGTTGTACCCTGTTCAAGGAGATGACATGAAATTTTAGAATTAGGAATTGTGCACTAATTTCAGGTGATCCACCTGAGACATTGAAGGTTTATTTATTTTTTTTTTAATGAGATATTGAGGGTTTATTTATTTTTTAATGAGACATTGAAGGTTTATTTATTTATTTATTTTAACCAGAGTGTTTAAAATTAATGCTATACATTAAAAATAAACATGTTCACAACCCAGCTTCTACTTACAATCTCCTGGAGGTTAGTCTGAATGGGAAGAATGTGGCTGTCTCCATATCTCATTCCTTTTCCTTTTCTGATTTCCAAATCCCCTCTGATTTCCTGCCCCCACTCAATTTGTTTTGATTAGTATGTTCAAATGTCCTGCAATTCCATTTTCCAGGTCTTTCTCCCAACTTACTGCCATGTCACCCCTTTTACCAAGCCAAAATTTATCCTTTGGACAAACTTATATCATTGCATTTGCACCCGTTTCTTCTTCCTGCCTGCTTGGGTACCATCAGCAGGA
>NW_010412483.1:0-5956 GCF_000710305.1 Buceros rhinoceros silvestris | reverse complement strand
AGCAGGAACATGGAGAGAACAGATAAATTAGAATTCCAGTACTTGGCCAAATGGGATGAGAGTACAGATTTTGCAGAGAAAACTGAAACCCTGTCCTAAATTATGCTCAGAAGACATCTCCACCAGTTAAAAAAAAATCTTGACTGCGGAGGTGTGAAATAAGTTTGCACAGATGTGTGGTTTGCCAAATTTAACCAGTTTAATGTGAAAATTACAGGAAAATAATCCTTCATAGTCTTTTGCCAGCTTTCAAGTCTATAGTCCAAAGCCTGGAAATGACAAAGGACGTCGTTAAAATACTATTTTAAAAGGAGAAAAATAGTGTCCTTTACACTAATTTTTTCGAAACAGTTTTTGTGAAACCATTGATGCTGGAAGTTAAAAAAAAAACGTATTTCAGACTCAGATAAATACCTGCCTTGGAACATTTCAGCCCAGGAAATTAGGAATGTAGAATCATAGAATTATAGAGTATCTCAAGTCGGAAGGGATCCGTGAGGATCATCGATTCCATTTCCCTGCTCCTCACAGAACTACCTAAAACAAGATCATATGAGTAAGAGTGTTGTCCAGGGTTCCTTGAACTCTGACAGGCTCTCCCCTGGGGAGCCTGTTCCAGTGACTGACCACCCTCTTAGTGAAGAACCTTTCCCTAATGTCCAATCCGAACTTCCACTGATGCAGCTTCATTCCATTTCCTCATGTCCTATTACTAGTCCCCAGAGAGAGATCAGAACCTCTCCCTCTGCTGCTGCTTGTGAAGAAGTTGCAATGAGGTCACCCCTGAGCCTTCTCCAAGCAGAATAAGCCTCAGCCACTCCTCGTAAGTGTTGCCCTTGAGACATTCCATCTGACCATCTGAGTCACCCTCCTCTGGACAGACTCTAATAGTCTGATGTCCTTCTTATATTGAGGTACCCAAAACTGTGCACAGTACTTGAGATGGGGCCACACCAGTGCAGAGTACAGTGGACAATAACCTCCCTCCGCCGGCCATCTATGCTGGGCTTGATGCACTCCCAGATGCTGTTGGCCCTTTTTGCTGCCAGGGTACACTGGTGACTCATATTCAACTTGCTATCAACCCAAACCCCCAGATCTCTTTCCACAGGAGTTCTCTCCAGCCTTTTGTCCCCCAGTTTGTACGTATAACCAGGACTACCCCATCCCAGGTGGAGAATCCTGCACGTGCTCTTGTTAAATTTCATACAGTTGGCGATTGCCCAGCTCTCTAGTGATCCAGATCTCTCTGTAAGACCTTTCTGTCCTCAAGGGAGTCCACGGCCTCTCCTAGTTTAGTATCATAGGCAAACTTACTTGATGTACATTTGATTCCTGCATCCAAAAATTATATAGTCATTAAAGAGCACTGGCTGTAAACCTGAGCCCTGGGGAACCCCACTGGTGACTGACTGCCAGCCTAAGGTAAGCCATTTACTGTAAGTCTTTGAGCCTGATCCATAGAATCATAGAATCATCTGGTTGCAAGACACCTTTAAGAAGGGGTCCCTAAACCATGTCCATCAGTGCCACGTCAGCTAATTGTTCACCCAATATACTACAGACTTGTGTAGCCGTGTGCTGGACATTTTGTCTAGAATGATAAATCCACATCTACTGGTTTTCCTTGATCAGCTATATGGGTCGGGTCCCTAAACCATGTCCATCAGTGCCACGTCAGCTAATTGTTCACCCAATATACTACAGACTTGTGTAGCCGTGTGCTGGACATTTTGTCTAGAATGATAAATCCACATCTACTGGTTTTCCTTGATCAGCTATATGGGTCACCTTGTTGTAAAAGGAAATTAAGTTAGTTAAGACTTGCCTCTCATGAACCCATGAAGTAACTATAAAAGTACATAAAAATTGTCTAAAAACAACAACGACAAAAAAAGAAAAGGAAAAGGACAATGTTCAGCCGTCTTTCCTGTAGGAAACTCCAGGAAAACTGCCTGAAATTCTTCTGTTCACTATCATGCTGATTAATGTGCACAGGCAAGCTGTATAATTTAATGAATAGTGCAACAAACATTTTCAAGGCGAATCATAGTAAGAACGTTTAAGATATTACCATCACAGGAGCTAAATAGAATGCTTCCTATCAGAGAGTATCAGAGAAGACAGGCAGGTTGACAAATTATTGCCCTGATGCCAGCGTGATGTGTTGTTTGCATGCAGACTGTTTCCTGTAGCTAGGTCTTTTCTGAGCTTTACATCAGGTAAGAGTGATGCTTGCTTGAGTACTGCACACTCCATGTGAGCAATTCAAGGAAGCTGTAAAAGTCCATGGGTCCGGATCCCCAAGGCTTGGAAAATCATCTGCTGCTTTAATGTCGTTGTGTTCTAGAAATGTCCTAACCATTCACCTCGGCAAGGACACAGGTTGTGCAATGACCCCAGGATAACAGTCTGTGCCCCATAGCATTCTTTGACCAGTCCACAGAAAGTGTGTGGTCACCTTGTCCTCAACCTGTGATGGCATTTTCTGTTGAAACCTGGAAACACGGCAGAGGGAAAGAAAATACGTGCGCAGGTGCGAATCAGTCAGTGCATGTGGAATATCTAACTTTTTACTGGATTCCAGTTTTCTGCTAAATGCTTCAGCTGTGGCAATGATCCATGGTGGATTCCCAATTCCTGACCCAGTGACCCAGAAAGCATGAAGCCCACTTGTAATCAAATACACCTTCTACCCACTAGCCTTGTACCAAGCATCAGTAGGAAGTAAGGGAGTACTGATAGATACTTGTCGATACGTAAACTTTACAGGCAACGTATTGGTTACTTCTATATATCAGGCTGTGCACATAGCAATTTTAATATCATCAACAATGACAGATGTTCATTCTATAAAGCTACACTTAAAATATTACTAAAAACTCTACTGTCCACTGATTAACGTATCAAAATAATATTACATGGTGTATTGTGGTCTATCATATGCTTCCACAGAGGAATAGTCTTCTCCCTTACACCACTATCAGCATTTGTGAATTGGAAGCCACCAGTGTTTTGATAAAATTAAACAGAGAGGTGGTTGCACTATGCTACATAACTCCCTAATTTACCCTAATTTTTTTTTCTGATTGCCTACCCACAAATAGTATAGTGGCATTTGTTTGACCTAAGATAGGAAAGGACAAGAGGTTTTAAAGAAGCAAGGTCTTCAATTTTCAAAACCAGCAAAGGCGATACAAAATGATACCAATCAAATTAAAAACAGAATAGATTTTTGCTACTGCAGATCTTGGAAATCTCCATCATATATGGAAATCCATATTGGAAAGTGTAGGTAAGTATTATATGAATGATGACTTGCTGAGTGCACTTAACTGCTGTCAATATGCACATTTACATAGATCCCAACATGCGAAATACGTAACACACTCAGCTCCTAAAACAGGTGGAAATTGCAAATTAGTAGTAATATGTTCAAATCTTTTTAAGATCAGGCATAAAATTTGGTAATGTTTAACCTTGTGTTGTCTTCCCATTGCTCCCTGAAATGAAAAGCCTGAAGATCTACTTCTTGTTTAATTCCTCTGACATGATACTTTGGCTGTATGTTATTTGGATATACTAGTGTTGAAACATACCTGATGTTCAGCACAGGGGTATCTGGAAAGTGCACTGAATTTTCCTTGAGAGACTTGCTCCAGGCATGGATCATATTATCCTCTGTAGCTATGGGGAAACTACAGCTAAAATTAAATTTTTTACTGTATTTTAAGGTTAAAAAACACATTAGAAGTAAATCATTAATCCAAGGGAGCTCTGATCGTTACTATTAATAGTAAAGCAGCTGATCTATAATAGAGATTGTGTACCTGAGTTCCAAAAATAAAGTCTGTGAAAAAAATAGCACTCGTGCTACTATTGTTGGTGAAGCACATTCCAAGAAACAGCAGGCTGAGTTCTGCCTTAGGATTGCACTTGCTGCAGGTAACGACGTCTCCTGCTCAGCTCTGCAATCTGGCGGGAATTCCACCCAAAAGCAGCTCTGGTCTGCTCAGGCTGCATCCCACTGTCTTGCTGATAGAGCAGAAGCAGTTTATCCAACATTTCCTCTCGGCTCAAAGGATTGTGAAGGGGCCAAGTCGGTGGTATTTCATAATCTATTAATTTTCCCTGAAGGGACTTGCAGCTGGAAGTGAGCTGGGTTATGAAACATTAATACACTCCCTTCCCAGAGTTAATGGAAAGATCAAGGGGAAATTCTGTCTTCCTCCAAGTCCATCTTTTTTCCCCATCCAGCCTGGACTTGCACCACATCCATGCTGCGCAGTACTGGAAGAGTCTAAAACTATGACTTCTCTTTCTTCTGAAGCAGCAAGCCTCTGCTGGCCAGGCAGTTGTCAGCCAGGCGGGAAAAAGTCCTTGCTGTCCTTGGAATGGGCTTATCATCACGGGTTGCCATCTTCCCACAATCTGGTTTTTCCTCTTAGGATTTTACACCTTTTCACAGCAGTGTTTTTTCCTTTTGAAGCCTTGAACTACTAAGTATCCATATCTCAAACTACACACTGCCATTCCTTGACTGTGTAACAGAAAGAAACCAAGAAAACTGTTTTCTCAAACTTCCACACAAAAATTACCCACTGGAACACAACTAAACATCAGAATCCAGTTACAAAGCGGTCCAATAAAGAAGTGAACAGGGTACTCTGACCTGATTTTTTTGTGTGTGATTATTGCATATACAAACCCAAACCCCAAACTTCACCGAAGCTGTATCAGTGGATATTCAAATGAGAGTAGTATTGTCCCAAAATAAGTAATAAAAAAAAAAATACAAACAAAAAACCCCCTGACAGTTTGAAGTGCACAGTGATCCAGTAAACTGCACAGGCCAAACATCTTTCACCAGCTAATGAACCTGTAATAATAAACATTTTATTGAAACATATTTTAAAAGCAATATAAACATTTTGTAGAAGACTGGTAGTATGTGAGTATATAACAAAACTAATTTCTGAGCACCTGAGCACAGTGCCTTTGAGTAGTTTCACTACTCGGTGCAAAAACTCATAATAATGAAGATGGTACAAAATCCTGAACTGAAGAGTGCTACATACCTCTTGGGGTGGTGTCAAGAAATGCTGAAGAGAAATTGGTCACTTAGTATGGTCAAAGATTCACTAAGCAATGAATTACCACCGGGGATGCTAACTCTACCTCTGCCCCATTTATGGTTTGCTTATCACCTTTATCTTATCCGGCTTGCAGGAGTAGCTTATCTTTTGCAGTGAGACTGTACAGGTGATGGAATCTCATATCTGACCTTCCTGGGCCACTTGTTCTATAATGGTATCTATCCATCAACATTGCTGCGTGGCCATTTAATGCCTTCTCTGTGTTTCAGTGTTATCACGGGCTAAATCAAATTAATATTTAGAGTTAGGCCACCTGGAAAATAGTTTCCAGCTGGGAAAATCAAGATTGACTAACTGGCTGTGTAGTTAGTTGATATTCAGGTACAGATTTATGTTTGTTTCTACAAAGAGTCCTAATAGCACAGCTTGATGCAGTATAAGAAAAAAAAATAAACCCTCTTGATTAATAGATTTCTTATGCTTTCTGTGGATGATTTTGATTTTTTTTTTAGGTGCTACTCCTAATGCTTACAAGGAAAAGTTTAGTTCCTTGTCCAGGGTAAACCTGGGCTGCAGCACACTCCAGTAAAAGTTAATCTCGAACTTTCAGCCTGCAGAACCTCTTCGCTTGAGGGTTCCGCAGTGCCGCGAATAGCGGCAACTGCCACAGTCCACATACACACCCGTGTACTACACCCTTCATCGCGGAAAAAGAGCGCTTAAGGCTCCTTTGTGCTTCTCCCTCCGGGTATCGCACCATGTTGGATACGCTCTAACGGGAGGCGGCAGCTGGTTTAAAAGAGGACGGCAAGGGGAGAGGGGAGGGGACCCCCTTCCCTTCCCTTCCCTTCCCTTCCCGT
>NW_010412482.1:0-234 GCF_000710305.1 Buceros rhinoceros silvestris | reverse complement strand
TCTGTCCGTACACCCACCCGCCCCTCCGTCTGTCTGTCCGTCTGTCCGTGCACCCGCCCATCTGTCCGTCTGTCGCTCCGTCTGTCCGACCACCCACTTGTCTGGCTGTCCGTCCGTGCATCCACCCGCCCGTCCGTCTGTCCACCCGCCCGTCCGTCTGTCCGTGCACCCACTTGTCTGTCCATCTGTCCGTACACCCACCCGCCCCTCCATCCGTCCGTCCGTCTGTCCGTC
>NW_010412481.1:80530-109208 GCF_000710305.1 Buceros rhinoceros silvestris | reverse complement strand
GTGTGAATTTCTTTCTTCCCCTTTTTAAAACTCTCCTGTCTCTGTTTAGGACAGACAGGTCCGTTAAGGGAATTCGAGGAGTTGTTTTACCTCAGTCCCTCGACCCTTGACAGATGTGACAAGAGGAATGTCCTGATTTTAGGAGGAAAGTGTAAATGAAGATTTTCAGCAATCCATTCACCATTTTATGCAGATGTGCTGATCCCATTTGCACAAAGTGCAGTTACATCACTAGGTGTATGTCCTGAGAAGCACCACCAGGAGCAGCAAAGACTGAATTAAAAATGCAAATGGTAAAAGTTGGTGTTCAGTACAATACTGATGGCCAGCATTAAACTCTACTGATGTGTTAATGTCACTGTGTATTTTAGTATGGCCTTTGGCTGCGACTGCATCCCCTTGAATCCCTTTTCAGATGAGACCTCAAAGAAACAGGAACAAAGAAATCTGCTTTATGCACCAGTTCTGTCATAGCAATATTAACAAGAAAAGTAATTATGGCACCATGCCAGTAATCACTAAAATCCCTGCAGAATCAACCTTAGAACCTTGGTTTTTTTAATTCGATCATGGTCTATAAGCGTTCTATAAGCATATAATATTTCTATTAATATTTTATAATACTGCCACTCAGCTAGAATGTGCAGACTCAGCAAATTACAAGTGTAAAGAAATGGAAGTCCCTTTACAAATGCTGATTCTGATACTGAACATGAGCAGTAATGCTATAAATAAATATATTAAATTATAAGTACTAGGGGCTTTTTTTGCAGTTATATACATCAGTGAGCAAAGGAAGATTGAGGGGAAAACAAACGTGCTGTATCTGCACTTATTCTTTTCTGAGAAGGGGAAGTCATAGCAACTTCAATTTTCAGGTCCATATCACAAATATTTATTTGTGGGGCAAGTGTCCCATAGTAGTCTCTTTAGACCACCAGTGATTCATCCAGTGTTCTGGGCACTCTTTTCTAGCTTTCCCACACCAGGTGGCACATCAGCATGTCTTCTGAGAAGCCATTTGAGTCTCCTATCTTTAAAGATGGTGCAACAAGGATCTGTCATTTTGTTGACAAGTATTTTACTTTAATTTTCTGTAAAGTGAAAAAGTTACGACCAGAAAGTTGACCTTACAAACCTGAGTTTCTCATAGGACCATGTGTGTCAGACAGTCCCTTTAAACAGTTTTGTCTCAAGATGGAACACAGAGCTTTGCAAGAAACCACTGGGCAGTGGGAGTTTTGGAAGCTTTGCAATAAATAGTAGATAGCGAGTTTTTTTCAGGAGAGGTGATAGTGGGAGTAGTGGACTCTCCCATGATGAACTCATGATCACAGGCCTTGTGATCAGAGGCCAAGGGATGGGAAAAGGAAAGGAGTTGCCACAACAGTGGGTTTTCCCACGCTCTGTAACCTCTTATCGGGGAAGAAGAGTAAAGATGAAGTCAAACGACCACCAAAACAACCCCAGTAGTGAAATTGGGCATGTGCGAAGTTACAGATTATGTAATTGGAAGGTGGAGTTTGGGGCCGTCCACACGTATGTACTGGCTGTATGTTATTGTGAGGGACAGCTTTAACCTCTGCTATAGAGGTAGTGCTGTTTGGGCACAGAGATGAGGTAGCTGCATGGCACAATGAGACCACGTTGCCTCTGTGGGGACGCCCACAAGGGTCCGTTAACTACCGACGACTCACCTCTAAACCAACCCATGCTGGGGATGCTGCAGATTCAGACATCGATTGCTAGCCTAGGGTCAGTATGTATATGAACCAAGAAAACTTTTCTTTTCCCTTTCTCCCCTTAATCCATCATTATGAATTGCACTTGGACAGAAGGAAATGCTTATTCTGCCTCACAAGGAAACAGTTATTCTGCCCTCGGACACCCAAAGGGTGCCCTGCTAGTCCTTATAATCATAATAGCACTAATTCTAGTTGCAGTACCTTGAAAGCCTAAATTCTAACTGTCTGTGTTTTATGTGACTCCATGTTTAGTCTGCTTTTAGATCAAATAAACCCTGTAATACTTGTGTGCCTGTTTGTGTGTCTATCTGTGATTTTTTAGCCACCCCAGAATCCTTCAGACCTTACTGGAACACCATGATCATAGGCTGTATTTTTGAGAAGCCATGTCCAATATGTCAAGCTTCAGATAAATCTGGCTTGGAAACACAGAAAAAAATTGTCTTTCGTTGTGATGAATTAGCAGCCAAATGAACCATTTCCATCTGGATTGGTGTAATCCTCTAATAACTTGTATAAACATAACAAACCTCATTTACTGCTCAACTGTCTGGCTATACTGGTCTAACTTAACCGCCATTTGCATTTGGTGAGAACACTTACAGGACTGAATCTTTCAGTGAAAGTAACAGAATGTCTCTTGTCTGGAATCCCAAGAAATGCCTCTCCCATCTGCAGTCATACATACTTCACAACCTCCTTCCTCAGGTCATCTGTTCTAGTACTTCCAGTACTACTTTAAGAAAATATTTCGCTTAACATAACTTAATTGGTTCCTGTTCAGACTATGATCTAAAATGGATCTCCAAACCCTTGTTTACTTCATCTGTTGTAACTCACTCTGTATTTGTGTTGCTGAATGCTGCCAGCCAAATGCAATACTCTATGCTGTCCTTTCTGAGCATCATGGTAGGTTTTCTTCCAGAATATGTTTTCAATTTGTCCTGATCATTCTACATTCTCAGGCAGTACTCCAGTTTATCCACAGCCCCTCCTAGCTTGGTGATGTCTACAGCTTTAATGAGCTTTGTGTCTATTCCACTCTCCAGGTCATTAATGAGAATATTGATTAATATCAGATGTAGGGCAAATCCATTCAATATAACTCTTCATTTTGATGATGAACTACTAATAACTACTCCCCAGCTACAGTAGATAAGTTCACAGCAACCTTACTGTAACTTTACCTCTATCTGAACCCCCAGTTTGCCAGAGACAGTATCATGCTAAATTGTCCAAAACCTTACAAAGGTGAATATATAATCTACTGCTTTCTTCTCTCCACAGCGTTGAACTGTGTTGAAAATTTGTGCTGGTTGTTACTCTTGATCTTGGACTCTTTCATATACCTGCAAGTGTTAGATTTTTCTTCCAAGCAATTTCAGAAACTTTAATTAAGCTTTTAGGTTTGAAATTCCTGGAATTTTCCATTACTTTTCAAAAAAGACATCAGATCCACCTCCATTCTTCCTATATATTCTTTTTATTCTGTGAATCCTGGGAGTTATTTCAGTAGTTCTGAGATTCCATTCAATGAAAAGGATATTTACTTTGAAAGAATACAATTCATAGTAGTGTCCCATTAAGTAGCAAATTTAGAATTATGTATATGGAAGTAAGTAGAAAGCAAGACTGATTGGTTGAAGATTTTTTCTTGGTTTGCTTTTGTTTTCTGTTTTAAACTACAAGAAATACCTAGTACTGATATTTTCCTAACAAAATTTCCAGAATTCAAAGCAGGAGTATGCATAGACTAACCTACTAAGATAGCTCTCATAATGAAGTAAGTCATAGCCTCAGGTCATGCTACAGTGTTAGAAATCAATTATTTCAATTTTTGTTATCTTTCTATATTAGCCATCAAATATAATGACAAAAGAGATAAAGTAACATATTAACCTAAATTCATCAAACTAAGTCATCAGAGGTGGGGTTTAGGATCAATCCTGAAAGTTTAATATCCTTCAGTCCTGGGGTACAGCATGCCTGTCAATCTGGAATAATGATTATCATGAATGGATAACATGTCAAGAAAAAAACCAATAATTTTTCACTGGTATATTTTGAACTGAATACATCTCTATAGGATGTTTAATAGACCCTTAAATATATGAGAAATAATTTCCAGCTAGAATCATAATGAAATCTGTGTAAATTACACAGTATCATGGTGCTGATTGCCACTTTTTCTACTGATGTTCTCATATGAGTAAAGCTTACAACTGTTGGAGAAACTTAGTGACTTCCCACTTAGTAATATGGAAAGTGTGTCTGAAGGCAAAAATAGAGCAGGAGATGAGAGAAAGATGGAAGAGAAAAGTGTTAGAGCAAGACAGAAGTTATCTAGAGCACAGAAATATCCTAAGTATTATAACTGCCTCCTCATAAACTCCTCTGTAAGCATTTCCCCTTCCATCTCCATCTCAGGCTTAGTTATCTGTGTTCAAGAGTGTCTAAGGTCTAGGGCCCACCATCATCTCCTTGCTCAGCCTTCTGACATGACCAAGTCATGAGAAAGAGCTGTGAAAAAGTTTGGAGAAAGATTAAAGTAAAATGGCAGGGAGAAAGGGGTGTGGAAATGGAGTTACTAGGCCAAGGATTCAAGGGGAAAAATACCCCTTTACTATCAGTAGTAATAAAATCTCAAAGGAGAAAAAGATGGAGTTACTTGATCTGACACTGGATGTTGAGACCTTACAGTTTAATGATCCAGGATACACAGACAATGGATTTCATGCATTATTATTGGTCTCCATTAAAATCTTTCTCGGTATTTTTTCTACTAATTCAGATTCTGCATTTCTCTCTAGTGTATTGTCTGTACTGGCTGTTTATTGATGTAGATCTTCAAATTAGCCACAGAAAAGAAATGAGGGCTGAAGGCTGTATAAGATCAGACCAACTGCTTCCTCCTGTTTGGTTTTAGAGAAGTATACAATAAATCACACAAACCTGAACATCAGAAGTCTTAGATAGAATTTTCCTAGTTAAAAAAAGCAGCAAAGGGACTGATAGACAAAATCTGATGATCCATTTCAAAAGCAATTTATAGATAATTTTATTCCTCCAACAGATCCAGTAACTTCTAAACGATGTATATTTAAGGGGTACCAGGCTAAGATGCATGACTAAGATGTATGAATATATATGTAGTTGTACATATGTGAATTATGCATATATAAGTATGATGTAAATGTATAAGGCATGTGCTTTGTTAGTGTGTAACTTTAAGAAGTTTAGTATTAATTCAGAGAACAACCCCTATTTTGCTAGGGGTTTTTGTTTTTTTTTTTTTTTGTCTTTATTAGAGGCTAGTTTTAGTAAAATTCTTCATGCTTTTCTCTATCAAATTAATTTACTCTTGTTGCTTTTACCAGCCAAAAAATTTTTATGAAGATAAGAATGCAGAAGGCTGTACATCTATGATCTAGGTAAGGACCTGTCTTTTCATTCCAGAGAGACACCCTCTCTCTTTTCTACCCCTTCAAAGATAATTTCTTCTCAAATATCCCATCACAAAAAGTATTAAACCTGTTCTCTCCCTTTAGTGTTTTATATAAAAAGAGAAGGTAGCTTTCTCTGATGTGTATGCCAGTGTTTTGTACTGTCTCCTCATTTAGATTTTTAACCTCCTTAGGACCTGAATTACCCATAATGAACACACTGTGGGAGATTTATACATGTCAGTGACAGCATGGAGCAATTATTTTGATATGCATGAGTAGTTAATCAGAAAACTTTGGTCATAATGACTATAGACCTGATCCTGAAATCTCTAATCAAACCACCTGTTATCATCCATACGACTATTTAAGTGAACAAAATCTGAATAGAGGTATTAGGACCTAACCTTTTGTTTTCATCTGAGCTGCATTTTCATATAGATGATAATAATTACCGAATCTTTCTGGTAACTCAGCCATTTAAAGGAGGATTCAGCTACAGGAAATCTTTGGGCAGACTGAAAATTACATACAGCTAACATTGTTTCAGATTCCATTCTATTTACATTTAGACTAGCTGTGATTTTTAAAATGTAGACTGACTGTCAGAGACCTCTTAGACCATTTTAGCAATTTGCACCCACATTAATGAAAACTACACAGTTAGAAGTGAATGAAAAAAAATATTTTTCCAACTGTCTTCATTTTAAGGACTTTGCTTGATTCAACACAGTAGGAGGAAAACATCTGCAGTATAAGCCCAGAAGTCTCAAAGCAGTGAAAATCTTCACATACAGTTAAATTAAAAAAAAAGTGTGGAGGTTGCACTTCTGCACCTGAAAATAAGAAGTGACTTAAAAGATGCTATTCACTTTCCAAAAATAAAACTGGTATGTTCTGCCTTTATTTTTTTCTTTTTCACTGCTCATCTTTACCTGCAAAGATTTCACAGACACATACATGCAGATGTACACACTTAAGGGACTTTTCTACCTGTTGATGATAATACTTATTCTTTATGATGCCTATCTAATTTAGACCATGAGAACAGCACTTAATTGATAGCTAGCTTCATCTAAACTGATTGCACTGAATTCTAGTAAAAAAAAATGGGCACTTCTACGGTTTGATTCAATTCATCCTAGAGCAGATATAAAAAGAAATAAATATGTAGGATAAATTTAGTCTAAGAGGGTCTGTTTCTCTCTGTCATGGGGTTCTATCTCTTGTAAAGAGATACTTACATCGCATATCTCTAAAATTAGGTGAGATGAATCCTACTTGGTGATGCTGTGCATAAGAATATGACAAACAACTGCAGTATTTTGCAGTACAGATAATGATATTAAATAGGATAAACCTTAAAAAAATCCCAAACCTAGTTACTTTTCTTGAGATTCAAATACAATTTGCTGAATGTCTATGAATCTCAGGTAATTAAAGTATAAGGAAGAGACATCTATTTAGAAAAAAGAAATGGACTCCTCACTGTAACAGGGACTACAAATGAAAGTAAGAGACGATATTAAGAAGAGTTGGAATTTGGCTGGAAAAGGTGTAATGCATGTGTAAGAGAAGGAACATCAGAAGTACCTGACAAAGATAACAGTGAGGGCATTTATCTTTTTAAGTCCTTCCTTCTCAGTGAAAATTTTTTGTGTGTGCAGAAAATGCAGGAGGCTTCTATTAATTTAAAAAGGCAAAATTAATAGCATTTGAAATATTTTAAATTTCTGGAATTTGGAATCAGGTAGGGAGAAAGTTTATTAGGCTTTCTCTTTCAACTTTTATCATGAAAGAATCTTCTGCTTCCCTTTTCTAAGCCCCAGCATCATTTACCTTGACTTGCTTTTATATTTCACCCAAATTCTTCTTTCATTTCTTGCTACTAACTTCTGTAATTACCTTTCCCCAATCTTGTTCCCTTTCCTGACCTCTACATAAACTTCATCTTTCTCTCACTTCTCACAAAGCACTCTTCTCTCCTTCAGTTTCCTCTGATTTTCAGACAAAGGATCAAATTTCAACACTAAAGCTTGGATAGTTCACATTAACAATAAGGAGTGAAGTCAGAAAAAAAAAATACAAAACTATGATGATTTGTGCACACAGCATGACCTCAGAAGTTCTTGAGATTACTGACAAATCCACACTAATAAAGTGTTATAATAATATTTCTGTTAGTAACTGCTGCTCTACTTAAGGCAAGAGAGCTCTCAAAGTCAAAGCTATTCTTTTTTAGTTATACTACGTATAACCATTGCATACTTAAATAAAGAAAAATATGACAAGAAACAGCTTGTCTTACTCACGACTACAGTTAATCCTGCATGTTCTTTCCTTTCCTTAGCAAGCACTACATCATTATTCCAGCAGAATAATAAACGACTAGTGAAAACAGGACTGTCCATTAATATACTAAATAACCTGCCAGTGCTTTTATTCTAACAAATATTTCAGTGTATTAGAAAATGTTGCACAATAACAGTGCACCACAGAAGTTGCCTTTTCAATTGATCTGTGTTAGTCCTTTTCATTCTCAATGCCCCACATGTCAGGCTCTTCACTTTGAAGCTCCCACAGAACTAGAATTTTAAAGATTATTTACTTCTCTTAGAAGTAATATGGAACAGGAAAACATCTCAGGAAACACGTATCTATAACATAGTTGATACAAAATTCTTCACTATAGAGAGAAAACACCATTATCAATACTTTAAAATTGAACTGTTTAGCTGCCAAAACTCGCTACTTAATGATATGGGTAACTTACTACTTCATTAAAAGCAGCATTTTGAGGAAGCTGCTGCTAAAGAAGTGACAAGAGTTGACAATCTCCCCCTTAAAGACTTGTCCAGAATAATGGAAATTATTGTGTAAGAATGGCACTTTACCACACTGTACTGCCACAACATAATTCTATGGTCATTGTATCTCTTTCATAGAACCACAGAATGTTTGGGATTGGAAGGTATCTTTAAAGGTCATCTAGTCCACCCCTCCTGTAGTGACTATATAATGCAATACCAGGACTATGTTGTGAAGAGTAGGAATGGATTTTAAGAAAGAAGTTAACTTAGAATTTCACATACTGTGTTCACACATGCTCTAAACTAAAATCATGGCTATGCAGCAATACACTTTGGCTTTTACAAGACAGTTTTGAAAATATAAACCTTGGTCAATGGATTTTTTTATCTCTTAAAACCATTCAGCAAAAGGGTGTTTATGACAAAGGCATGAACAATTCGTCACACGAACAGTTGAGACTCCACTTCTCACCGCACTTTGTACAGAACAGAGCTTTAGCAGATAGTTGTTAACCTTTTTCCTGATTGTGTGACACTGAACCACTGGCTGCCACTTGAACCCTCAGTTGTTCCTGTAAGTGACACACCAATCAAGTCAATTGATTCTGAAGAATGGTTTTGTTGAAGTTCAGCAGAAATGCTTTAAGAATAATTAGTAAATTCAACTTGAGATGTACTCCACACCTCTTAATCTCTACAGAAGCGTATTCGCTTTTTCCCACCTCACATGAACCCACCTCACATGAATGAAAGCATTTTTTTTTCTCTCCACACAATCTTTTTGACAAATTCACTAATGTACATCCTGGAGCAGGGGTCTTCTTTCTAGTGTTGAATTCTCAAGACAGACTATAAGTTAGATGGCGTTCCTCCAGCCTCTAAAGAAACAAGATTTCATCTAGATGCCTTCCCACTTCCTTCATCAGTAACCATTTGATTTCTAGATGATTCTCAGGTGTTACTCAATGAAGGATCACAATACTCTAGGAAACAATCAAGGTATTATATCTACATCTCCAGTACTTAACTCAGATTCCTTATCTACTATATATCTATTGAGGAGGTAATCAGCCCTGTAGTTCTGACATTGTTATAGTATATTTATAAGCCATACAGGAAGAGAAAGTTTTCTCTTTCTGGACTCCAGGGGACTACAGGAGAATAGGGATAGTACAATGAAATGTGGAAGGTGATCAAGGTGAAATAGAAGAATAAAAGCTATTGTTACAAATGGCAATATTTAATGATGACGGTTTATTTATTCACATATTGCTGGTCAGACAAAGATTTTGTGCCTGGATGGCAGAAGTTAAATGTATTTGGTCACATCTATACCACTAGATATAGTGTACCTAAAAAAATCTCTATCACAGATTAAGAGACAGAATGTGGAGGACAGGTAATACTTCTGTTTAAAACAAATTTTTGCATCTGCATCCTAAATATTTCACTACAGTTAAAGTTATAAAGAAGATATTTCTCAAGATGAGTCACATATTAACTCTGCTATGGCCATCATTATGCTCCTAACAAGTTAAAAATCACTGTCGACAGTGTTATGGGGTTTAGAAACCAGGATAAGAAGGTCTATAGTTATTCACCACAGATTAGGTAACCAGGTATAAAAGTACAATATTCAAGAGTACAATCATTAATCTGCATCAAGTCTGGAACTTGGATCTTGACCTTCCACAGCTGAAGACAGTGGAAATTTTTCTATTTATTTCATTATTATTAATATAAGCACAACATTCCTTTCAAGAGAATGAAAATCTGCTTGCAGAAAATCCCTGACAGTGTTAATAAAGGTCTTCATCTGGCCATATCTACAGTTCAGTCTTTATTTAGAACATTGTTTTCCAGATGCTTGGCGCAGAGCCTTCTGCAGGATGCGGAGAAAAACCACCAGCATTCCCCTGGAGAACCGGTCAGCGTCCGCAATGGGGATTGAGGAGGGAGAGAATCCTGCCCTCGGTAAACTCCGTCCTTTTCAGTTCCCCCAAAAGGAAGGACTACATACATTACAGCATGAAGGTTTGCCACAGGAGAGGTTTTCTTTGGACTGAAAACCTGGTGAGGCGACGGACAATCCCTTTCCTCCCCGCGCCCCCCCCCCACTGGCGCGCCTGCGGTGCGACCGCATGGCGGGTCCTTTGTTTGTAAGTGGGAGATGTGGGTTTGAATGGGAGATTTATATTGTATTTGCATATGCTTATTTATTTATTTATCAATCTCTCCCTCTGTATCTCTCTCCTTTCCAGTCCTGCCTGACTTTTAAACTGATTTTACCTCCAGGCTCTTCACTATTAAAGCTCTCCCCCATTTACATTAAGCCTGTGTCTGTTTTTCCTTTGCCCAAACAAAGCCCTGAATTCAAGCTTTAACAAGCTGTTAACACTCCCTTTTCTGTGGGGTTTGCTGGGTTTACCTTCCATCCCATGCAAAAACCCCCTTTGTCGCAAAAACACCTTTCAGTGCCACATAGTTTTAAACTGCGACAATATACCAGATGGGCTTGCATTTTAAGAGGAAATCTAGTTACAGATATTCTATTCCAGAAATGCAGAAATTTTTGCAGGTAGGAAGACTGTCAAAAGTAAATCTGAAGCATTCATCTGCAAATACCAGTTATGGCAGCAGTTGGATATAACTGCTAAAGCAGAATCTGGCATATTGTCAAGGTCAAAGACCTAAGACTCAATACCCATATGTATGTCTGTACCATACCCAGTGGTACAGATAAGCATGTAAGATACAGTTTCAGGCGTATCAGTGAATTCAAAGAGACATGTTTTTTTGAACTAGCATAAAAAAATGCTAGTTTTGAATCTTAACAATTAAATAGAGACGTCCAGACCCCGGATACCTCACTAAAGCAACCGTGATTCTGACATAGCAGTTGCACTAAAAATGGTGCCACAGCTCATATAATCCAGCTCAGTAATATTCCAGACAGTTTCCTGTAAGCCACTGTATGATTCTGTCTCGTAAGCGAAAGGCAGATCAAGGAAGATATTTTCTTCAATTATTTCCCCTTCAGTTTGATAAATTTGATCACAAATACTCTAATTCTATCTAAATTCGGATTTCTGCCCAGTGCCAACAGACACCATAGAATATCAGCATTCCAGAAGCTTGTAGCAAATATTTAACAATTATAAACACAATGGTTGTTTGCACAGCATGGAGCTTCATTCTGTTCCAACTGGACAAAATCTTAGCTGCTGGGCCTAATGCACACAGTGTTGTCTCATGAAGAATGTGTAAGGATGAACAAGGTTTAAGCAAAAGGTTCAATGCACCTCAGAGCAAGGGAGAAAACCCTATACTGAAGGAATTTCGGAAATCCTCATAAAACTGAATCTCAGTTCCTATCTATTCTCTAAAGAAAGAAACAAACAAACAGACAAAAAAAAACCCAACAAAAAACAAACAGAGGCACAAAAGCTGAACAGAACAGTTGAAATCCTTGCTGGCAGCCTCTAGAGAGAACCCTGAACGGACGCAAAGGCCACTACCTTGGCAATTCTAACCATAGTTACCCAGGTAGCAATGAAAATGTGAAACCTTCACCAAAACAAAGCTGATGACAAAATTTTAAAGCTTTTGGCACAGCAATGCAAGAGCATGTACTGACTTTAATTCTGCTTTTCTATAAATACGAATTAGATTTTTTAAATTGACTGTCCATTTTCCTACCACAACCATTCTTCTCTTCAAAAACAACCCACCAAAGAAGCTGTCTTCCCTGCCAAATGCAATGATTTTTTCTTTCATGGAAATTCAAATTTAGTCCCATTGAAGCTATTTGTCTTTATAAAGAGAGGAGGATGTGTTTTGTATGGCTATTTTTTACCTTCTAGTACCAACTGAATTTATGAAACTACTAGTTCCATGTATTTATTTTCTGCAGACCAAATCTTTCTAATAGGTCTATTCCCCCAATGTCTTTGTTGTGTGCACACAACATTAATGACATTAATGAATCTTGAACACGTGATTTGAAAGAAGACTATGTCTCACGTCATTTTGAGTGGTAGGAGTTCATAACAGAGACCATGTAGTGCAAGCACTAAGCAACACTGTAGTGGCAAATACTGTTTTTTAAATGAACTTTAATCAAAGCATTATACTTACTTGTGCCTCAAAATTGGACTCTTCCTATTAAAAAATAATCACCCTTCATACCTCCTGTCATGTTTTTACACATAAGGGTTGTTTCCCAGGTGTTACTTTCCTACCTTTTCCCAGAGGCATCACTAAGTAATTCATGCCAATAATTATTTTAGAAAAAATAGCATGTTTTGTTTAATCAACACTGAACGTTTTCCACCTAAAAACGCCACCTCCAGCTGGTGGCATAAAGATGTGAGTGATGTGTTTGCAGCAGAAAGTCCATCCATGTTGTCACCCATAAACAACCAGATTACTTTCCAAGGACACAACAGTGTTTCATCCCACCCCTTGACACAGGGGAGTTAAGAAATGTTACCAGCTTTAATTAACATGAAGGGGCCTTTAAAAACAATAAAATAACTAGATGCATTCATGGGAGAGAATTATATCATGTAAAGATGAGCATTCCCAGAAGTGCTTTTTGCTCTATTAGAAAAGAACATTTCTCCTCTCAAATGAATTTCACAGACATGCAAGGTATGGGAAAACGGCACCATTCTCATCAGTGTTAAAAGCATATGATACGAGTGAGGTCTCCAGCATGGCACTGACTGCAATAAATTATCAAGTGTGTGTCCTGTTTTCTGAAATGGGCTCAATTTATCATTTTATTGAAAAGGTTCCATTATGCTAATGTCTTATAAAACCACTTTTTGCTGTTGCTGGAAGGTGAAGAGGGGATATCAATTTTTATATATAGAACTTGGAAGTATTGCAGCAGTGAGTTGCCAAGGGTTAATAACCCTGACAGAAGATACAACATACATAAAAGAAAACTTTCAAGGACTTTGTAATGACAAATTTTCATAACCCTACTGAAAGGAGAATAACCAGAATATTTTTCTTAAGCTTAACTATTTCAAAAGAAATTTTGACAGAATTAGCAATAGTTAATTGCTGGGCTGAAAACTCTCTCTCTGTTCTCCAGTTAACCCTTGGATTCACATTGGAGACTGTTCCATTTCAATGAAGGTCAGATTTGAGAATGCCAACTTAGCCAGACAGCAGACAGGAAAGATAATCAGACAGAGGTGATTGCATGCAAAGAGGAATACTACTTCTCTAAATGAAACTTCATATAATAACAATGTTTTCTTTCTTTTGAAGTATTGGATACAAAATAGGTAAGTATTAAAAGAGGAAGAGAACTAGATTTACAGAGACAATTGGTTTGATCTGGCATAATAGATCTTTTATGGTTGAGATGTGACCATTCAGAAAACCTCTCTTTTGCTGTGCATCAAACCAGAGTATTATTTCAGAAATATTACTATATTATGACTAACGTTTAACTGGAAGCACTGTCTTATGGACATGCCTACCTTTACCTCTACATATACTCATACAGCATAACCCATGAAGGTACAGAAATTAATAAAGATTGATAGTTTAATATTTACAGACATGAAGAAACTGCCCAGGGATGTGGTTGAGTCACCATCCCTGGAGGTATTTAAAAGACATGGAGAGGTGGCACTTAGCATTTAGTACTGGACTTGGCAGTGCTGGGTTAACAGTTGGACTCGATGATCTCAATCTTTTGTTCTAACCAAAACGAATCTATGATTGCAATATATTTTAGCAGTTGAAAACAAGTGGAGCTAGAGCACTGTGATCATTATCCTAAAGGATCATCAATAAATACCCTTCTGGATCTCAGAGCTTAAAGCATGGATTGCAGTTTGAGAACTTCTGCCATACAACATTTACTTACACGAGCTTGGAAACTTTTAAAACTTCAAAGAAGTTCTCATTCAAAACACAGGAAATATTTAGCAGTATTTATTTAAACGTAATCTCACCGTGCCATATAAAAATCCTATTGTCATACTCTTAGTACACATCTGGATTTTCAGATCTCTGATGCACATACTAAAAATATAGTAATTTCTGAAAAACTTATTGTATCACTGTGATGACCTATTCAGGCATGATGTGTAAGCATTTTCCACTAAGTATGTGAGCCAGGTGACCACTAAAGGACCAAAGATGTGTGTAATGGCACACAGGAGGCATCCAAGTGACAAAAGGTTATAAAAGAAAACAACAGAACAAGCACGAGGCACTGCAAATGGGCAGAACATCCTGCAGGGATGGAATATCCCTGAAGGGGAGCTGGCAAAACTGAAACCAGAGCACAGAGGAGACTCCCTTTTGGGACGAGGGCGAGTAGTATAAACATATCAAATAAGAAAAGGAAAGATGGAGAGGAAGGAAGACAAGCTTTTGTTCCAGTTTCTTTTGTCGAAGAGCTCTCAGGCCTGATCAACTCTGTTTCTGTGACTACAACACATCAGTGCAACCTACATAGTAACTCTCACAGCAGACTTAGGATAAAAGGTCGAACAGTTCAAGTCTAATGAATGCATAGTGATAATGACTATCAGCGTGGAGGCACTAACCATTAGCACAAAACGAGCTGTTAATGCAGGAATTTTGTAAAATCTTGTTTTAAAGTTTAGAACAAAATTGTACATACAGAAAATTTACACCGTGTAAATTTAAAAATTAAATGTAAAATTACAGCGTGTAATGAAGACAAATGCAGCCATGCTTCCTAGAAAGTATTTGCCAAAATCTGGACTAGTTTATTATTGCTGAGTTGGTACTTTATTCTGCCTTTTTAGAAAAGAAGATTAGTACCTTATCTTTTCTGCATGTAAATTGATCCTCAAATTGATATTACATTTCATATTTAAAAGTTTGTAAAATAATGCATTATAAAAAATCTGAATCAAATGTAGGCTAAATCACAATGTGCTGCATGAAGCATTTTCATTTACATTAAAAGTGGTTTAATCCTAATACAGAAGTAAACTGTCACTGCACCAAATCCAAAAGTACCACAGTAACCTACCAAGTTACTTGAATGTATCTACTGAAAAAACACATTGGTTGCATATTAAGTAATTTATTACTTTTTCTTGCACAGTACTGTGAAACTAACTCGAATGTTTGACCTACCATAAGAACCATGAGACCACCATTAAATGGTGTATTAATATTTCGAGATATATAAGAACAGTCAATGTAAGGAATCTGACCATTTGTTTTTAGAACAAGATTTTGATAACGCTAGGAAAAAGGACCTAATTACTAAATGCAAAATGCACACAATACTGATTTCCCCTCCTCAGACTAATGATTTACAATACCATGGGTCTAAAGTACATTTAATTAATTAATTTATGCTATAATTAATCCACAAATGATTTGTAGAGATGCCAAGGGAAAAAAATCTTTATACTGGTTAATTTCCCGTGTAAAAATGCAGTTGAATAACAGGAGAGAAATTCTAAGAATCTTTTTTCTGTTTTCTAAGGGAATATTGAATTCTTAATTTTTGGTTTTGTGACACAGCAAAGCAAAATTAGGTCATGGGAAAATAAGTTCACTGTTGTCTTAGTTTTGTCTGGCGCAGATGCTGAACACTGACAGAGCTTCGTGTCTCAGAGTATCAGCAGAGGCAGTGCTGGAGGCCAGTGTGGATGGATCGGTGCTCACGTTGTGATGGCTTTCTCAGCAAGAGGATAAGAAAAAGCTGCAGTTGTACTCAGCTTGGTACCAGGTAGTATTCAGCCTAACACCTCATTAAAATGGGGAGGTAGACATGGACACCATACCATTGCCTGATCTGGAACCAATTTGACATTGTAAGTTTTATAAAACTTGTAATTTTAAAATTCTTCAGGAGATTAGACTACTCACTTCGAACAAACCTGCCACAAAAATCCTTATCCTTTTAAGCTTTTTGATTAAAAGAATCATAACAGAATTTAATATCAACTGCAGAGTACAGTCAACAGAATACTATTCAAAAAGTATTCACGCAGTGTCTGCAATATCCCCAGTTAAATTGATTTGTTTTGTTTTTCTTTTAATTCATCAGAGCTTCTCTCAGAAAAATGCACAGTTCTCACTATGTAAACCCTAAATTGTGGCTTTCCTTCTAAAAGTCTTTCCCTGTGTCTCTCATATATTAGACTCTTAGGAACCAACTCATGACTTTATGCTTTCAAGCACTGATAATACGGAGGTTTTGGTAATGACAGTTTTACCTGCCCTAACTCATAGTTGGGTTATTTGTAAGGATGGGAGGTTTTAACATACAGTAAATTTTGGTAAAGCATTTCCAGACTTGGTGGAAAAGAATTGATCCCTCTTTTTACCAGAATTTTCAGCTCAGTACACATAAGTCAACATATACAGGTACCTTATTTACTCTTCTGTGAAAAGAGGAATGTGGAAAGATGAGGTGACAGAGGTGACTTGCATACAAGCATTTTTAAAAGGCTAGCTAAAGAACACCAGGATATTCTAGGGAACTGACCAGATTACTGCTATTTAAAAATTGTAACAAAAAAGACCAAAGTAATCATGACCACATCTAATGGATTCACACAAAATAATAAAACCAGCTGACAATGGATTAAACTCAACTCAGAATTAAATAGCTAACAACGTTAATACCAGCTTATGGAAAACAGATGCTGTTAAACTACCTCTTTTTTTTTTTTTTTAGATTAAAATTTTGCTTGACATGGGTAGCTTATAAATACATTTAGAGAGGAAAGCAATGTGATTCTGTAGTCTGATCTCCTGTCTAGTACAGTCCATAGTACTTTTAGGTTGAAGACCAATTTTTGTTGCTGGACACATGTTTTAGAAAAATGTCCTGTATCTATTTTTAAATGGTCAAATACAGAGAATTCTTGTAAGCCTGGATAACTTGCATTAGTGGTTGATTACCTGGCAAGTTAAAATCTATGTGTGTTATTCATAACTACTGTCTTTCAGCTTCTAGACAATGAAAGCTTAAATCCTAAAATGGCTTGCAGAGATCTAAGAATCCTCTGTTCTCAAATTTCCACTTCCATGGGCATAAGGCAACTACAACCTGCACTTCTGTAGAGATTTTGTGACTCTTCTGAACATCCTAACAGTTTTTTCAGCAGCTTTCTTGAAGTTTAGATGTCAAAATCATGCATTTTATTCCAGATTCAGTTATTCAAGCGTCAAAAGCAGAGGAAAAACGTACCCTGAACCCGCTGTTTTCTATTATACTTCCAAAGATCATATTAGCTTTTTTGGACCTGGTATCATAATGCATTCTTAATTCAGCTGATGAGCCATACGAACCCTTACGTTTTTCAGATTCACTGTTTCTCAGGCTCACCTTATATATTTATTCACTGATATGCAACCATTATGGAACACAGCTGAATTGCTTACATCTTTTATATCAAAGCACTTTTTCCCAGATATTGGACAGATTGTAAATTAGGTGAGGACAAGGTAGGATGAAAGTCCTGTGTTGAGATTTTTTCACATGTTCAGGTATTATTTAGCATGCAGAAAAAGACATTTCTATCACCTTTGCCTGCAAAGAGAGGAAACCTGGAAATTTTTGATGCAGAGATTATTTTGACACATTTTCATATTTTTTTCAGCCCGTTAATGACTTTCAAACTTCTGAATTTCTCATCGACAAGCATGCATTGTACATTAAAAACACAATGTATGTAAGCTCGTTCTCCAGACCAGTCAAGAGTTGCTTTCATTACTCACCACTAAAGTGGGGGGTGAACCAGGAGGACGATGTCCTGTTATGCATTTCTGCCAGGACCCAATAATGCCCCTTAGTGGAGACAGGATGTCAGGCTATAAGGACCTTTGTCTGATCAAGTGCAGCAGTTTATACTACTTAAATATATTAATTATATTATAGCAGTACAATATAACTAGAGTGGTCTCTCTTCTGGATCGTCTGGTAAAATTCTACAGTTTGACCTCCAAGCATTCAAGTCAATACTTTTGCAGCCAAATGCTGCAAAAAACTTCTGGGAGAGGCTTTTGTGAAGCAAAAGTTAACACAAGACTTTTTCCTCAGAATTCAAAGGAGGGCAAATAAAACAAGCAGGGCAGGGGCATAGAGTCAGCATCCTGTGGTAATAAATAGAAACAACTTAGGCTTCAGAACGATATGAAGTATCTTAGTTTTTACTGCTACAGTTCCAGAATAACTGTGTAGCATGTTAGACTAAACAATAATCATCAATGAATCCTCTGCCTCTAAAGTGTAAATTTAAATTCATCCTCTATACATTGTGTGTGATATCTCACACACAGAAGAAAAAGATCGTATTTCGTTCAACTGTATAGGTTTCTACCGTACACTGATCACCACAACAACCATCCACTTTATAAGACAATAGCTCTGTAAGTATAATTGCAAGCAGCAGTGGTGGCATATCCAGACTTCAGCCACTCATTCAGAGAGTCAGAGCATGACAGAGAATCACAGAATGGTAGGGATTGGAAGGGACCTCTGGAGATCATGTAGTCCAAACCCCCTGTTAAATCAGGCTCACCTAGGGCAGGTTGCACAGGATCACATCCAGGTGGGTTTTGAATAACCTCAGGGAAGATTCCACAACCTCTCTGGGCAGCCTGTTCCAGTGCTCTGTCACCCTCAAAGTAACAAAGTTTTTCGAGTTCATGTTACTGGTTTCACCAGTGCCAAAGAAAATTCTTGCTACACAGTAAAGATAATTGGAAAAGTGATCACTCGATTAATGTTTTTTCTTTCTTTCTTTCTTTCTTGCTGGATTATTTTTTAACCTAGACTACTTCCTAACACAGTGAATTTGTGACTACAAATTAACCCACCCCAAACCTTAATAAAAAAAAAAATCAAAACCCCCATATTGAACAAAAGCAGTGAGGCTGAACAGACACAAAGACAAGATTTCATCGTGAAAGTGAAACCAAGCCAAGGAGAAGATAGACAGCAGGCCTTGAAAAAAGTACTTGTTACTAAAATCCTTCCAGGCAAAACTGTCAGGCATTAGAGTGGCTTTTTTATATATATATATATACACATATACATATATATGATAACAAAATCTGTTTAACTTAATCACAGATAAAACTAGCCCACTTGCATTCTTAATACGTTTTTTCCTCAGTTATCATTCTGCTGTAAAATTATTTGCTGCAGTAAAAGACACCTATCAGTTTGTACTTGGTTTCACAGAGTTCATAGTCTGTGGAGAAATGGCAAATTTTAAAAGGCCTTAAACATGGATGAACTATTCTGTAAAGTCAAGCGCAACTATTAAAGTCCTGTTCATATCATATACAGTAGTGAAAAAATAAATAGGGAGTAGCATTAAAAAGCTCACACCATTGCCTTGCTTTCAACAGTAAGCCCGTTCTGAAACCCTGTCCCTAGTTTACCAGATTCAAATCAGCATGGGACCCTCTTAGCTCATTATTCATTCAGATCGGGTGATGTGGATCATTAAGCCGGGTACTAATTTGTTCCTAAACTGCACTCATCCATCATTAGTTGGCAGTGAGAGGTTGATCAAGTCAGTAGTGGAATATTTCTGTGACCCTCCCACAAATTGTATATTTTCTGCATGAGTTACTTAAGAAATTCTCTAGAAGTTGTTTTCACAGTTTTAGTAGCCATTTTGTTAAGCATGATGATTTCCGTGGTCAGGTTAGTCACAGAGGTATATCAGTTATATTCACAAATCACCTTTTGTACTCTGGACCTATATGCTTTTTATTATCTTCTGTACTGTGTAAAAAAGATATTTGTGTACTGTTCTCTCTAAAGAGACACCTCTGATGGGCTACTATGACAAATCATGACAGAATCTGGTATTGGATGGAATGATGTCTCCTCACTGGGGACAAATACCATTGTCAGTGAGTTAGCTAGACTGTGAGTGAGGGGGTGTTACTCTGAGAACATCTGTGTAACAACTGAAACATTCTGAAATTTCCTTCTGAATTGAGCTTCTCTCTCATGAACGATTTTAAATATTATATACAGCACAATGCTTCTGTAGTATCTCAATACATGTCTCAGAGGATTTTTCATGATGAAGATATTCTCACTAATAATTTGGATGAAGAACTACTAAAATCCATACTATGAATCATAATCATATTTTGTGCCAGCTATGTTTTTATAAATAATAAGTCTATTGTATAGAAATATTTTTTGCAAAATATATGAGTATGAAAACATTGCAACAGATTGGAAATTAAGCACATTTACAATGCATAAGCTGCCCAACATTCCAGTTTGGAAAACTTCTGTAACTGAAATTTTACAGAGACTATTTTTGGCCTTCTCATAGACATATGGGGGTTTTGCTAGCTTATAATAATTTGGCAAAATATTAGCATAATACAAGTTAGAGATAGGAGCAACACAAAAAAAAAAAAAAAAGAAAAGAAAATCTTAAAGGTGCAGGAGCAGTCCATCCTGGGGCGCCATAAGATGAGCTGGCAGGAAAGAAGACCAGCCTGGCTAAACAGAGAACTTTGGATGGAACTCAGGAAAAAAAAGGGAGAGTTCATGACTTTTGAAATAAGGAGCAGGTCACTCAGGAGGACTACAAGGATGTTGTAAGGCTGTGCAGGGAGAAAATTTAAAGTGCCAAATTCCAACTAGAACTTAATCGGGCTACTGCCATAACAGGCAATAAAAATCTTTCTATAAGTACATTAACAGCAAAAGTAAGACTATGCAGAATCTCCCATCCTTTACTGGATGTTGGGGGCAGGGGAGGAGGTGAAACATAGTGACCCAGAATGAGGAAAAGGCTGAGGTACTTAATGCCTTTTTTGCCTCAGTCTTTAAAAGCAAGACCAGTTGTTCTCTGGGTACCCAGCTCTGTGAGCTGGATGACAGGGACAGGGAGCATAATGAACCCCCCATAATCCAAGAGGAAACAGTCAGTCACCTATTACATCACTTAGACACACACAAGTCTATGGGGCCGGATGGGATCCACCCAAGATCCACCGAGGGAGCTGGCAGAAGTGCTCACCAAGCCACTTTCCATCATTTATCAGCAGTCCTAGTTAATTAGGGAGGTTCCAGTTCACTGGAGGTCAGCAAATGTGATGCCTGTCCACAAGAAGGGCCAGAAGGAGGATCCAGGGAACTACAGGTCTGTCAGTCTGACCTCAGTGCTGGGGAAGGTGAAGGGGCAGATCATCCTGAATGCCATCACATGGCACACACGGGACAACCAAGAGATCAGACTCAGTCAGCATGGGTTTGTGAAAGGCAGGTCCTGCTTGACTAACCTGATCTCCTTCTATGATAAGGTGACCCGCTGAGTGGATGAGGAAGGATCTGTGGATGTTGTCTACCTGAACTTCAGCCTTTAACACTGTTTCCCACAACATTCTCCTAGAGAAACTGGCTGCTCATGGCTTGGATGGGCATATGCTTCGCTGGATAAAAAACTGACTGGATGACCAGACCCAGGGAATGGTGGCGAATGGAGTTCAATATAGTTGGCAACCAGACACAAGTGTTGTTCCCATGGCTTAGCATTGGGGCCTGTTCTCTTTAATATCTTTATCAACAAACTGGATTAGGGGATCAAGTGCACCCTCAGGAAGTTCGCAGATGACACCAAGTTGCGGAGGGAGTGTTGATCTGCTTGAGGCTAGGAAGGTTCTATAGAGGGATCTCAAGAGTTTGGATAGATGGGCCAAGGACAACTGTTAGAGATTCAACAAGCCCAAGTGCTGGGTCCTGCTCTTGGGTCACAACAACCCTCTGCAATGCTACAGATTTGGGGAAATGTGGCTGGAAAACTGCCGAGCAGAAAAGGACCTGGGGGTGTGGTTGACAGCCATCTGAATATGAGCCAGACATATGCTCCAGAGGCCAAGAAGGTCAACAGCATCCTGGCTTGTATCAGACATAGTGTGGCCAACAGGACCAGGGAAGTACTGGTGAGGCCGCATCTCAAATACCGGGTTCACTTTTGAGTCCCTCACTGCAAGAAGGACATTGAGGTGCTGAAGCGTGTCCAGAGAAGGGCAATGAAGCTGGTAAAGGGTCTAGAGCACAACTCTTATGAGGAGCAGCTGAGGGAACTGGGGTTGTTTAGCCTGGAGAAAAGGAGGCTGAGGGGAGACCTTATCACTCTCTACAACTACCTGAAAGGAGACAGGAGTGAGATGGAATCAGTCTGTTCTCCCAAGTATCAAGCAATAGGACAAGAGGAAATGTCCTTAAGTTGCACCAGGGGAGATTTAGGTTGGACATTAGGAAATATTTCTTTACAGAGAGGGTTGTCAAGCATTGGACCAAGCTGCCCAGGGCAGTGGTGGAGTCACCCTGGAGGTATTTAGAAGACGTGTGGATGTGGTGCTGAGGGACATGGTTTAGTGGTAAACTTGGCAGTGTCAGGTTAACAGCTGCATGAAATATTTCTTTACAGAGAGGGTTGTCAAGCATTGGACCAAGCTGCCCAGGGCAGTGGTGGAGTCACCCTGGAGGTATTTAGAAGACGTGTGGATGTGGTGCTGAGGGACATGGTTTAGTGGTAAACTTGGCAGTGTCAGGTTAACAGCTGCATTTGATCTTAAAGGTCTTTTCCAACCTAAACAATTCTGTGATTCTGTGTTCATCCTAAGAAAGATCCTTGTATTGAAACGTACCAAATCACTTTACCTGATTTTTCAGATGGAAGAGAAATACTGGATTTTGTAGTATCCAGAATAACAGCCAATCCTGCAGAGAGTGATGGGAGGATGCTGGTACTGAGATCTACACGCGTTAGACTTTCAGGTTTTGTTTCCAAGGCTCTTAGATTACCTCCAGCACAGTTATCTTCTGGCTCATCTTTGTTCTGATTGTTTTTCTGCGGGCTCTCAACAATATGTACGATACTATGTTGTGGCAGGTCACAGTTCTGCAACACAAAACCAAAATCCCAATAAATAATTAATTGTGACATAAGAAACAAAATCCCTCTATCTCCAATTTGTTATTTGTTAAATGGTCTCCAAGCCATTTTGTGTAGAATTTCAGTGTGCAGTAATGGAGTTTAAAGTAAAGTGACAAGTGTAAATTGCTTGAATTAGGATCACTTGCATTTGCAAAAGGGTCACAACACTTACAAATTCTAAACATTTAACAAGGAAATGGTGGACCAGAGCCAGCAGCTCTAAATAAGTCTGGTTTATTGGCACAAAGAAAAAAACTCCGGAGGGAGCATTACTAAATCAAGTGCTAAGAATATTCAATATTTAACATGCATTTTACAGATAACGCTGATACATACTCATACCAATTTAGGGTCAAATATGACAATCACAGAGAGTTCATGACCAAGCTACCTCAATGGATATTTGTATCAGAAACAGGCAATATGATGCTACTGATGAAGACTGATCCTTATTTCTTGTTCCTAATACAATTTTCAACCTAAATCTGGCTTTAGATGTAGACTTAGTATGAGTTTCTCATTCTTTCCAAAGATGAGTTTAACTCTTGACTTCAGAATTAGAGAAAGGTCGTGGAAGATCTCATGACCGCTAGAGTCTTCGTTGGCAAAACAAAAGGATTGCTACCCATTTTAGCCCAAGAGGTCTCAGACACGCAGGAGTACATCCTCTTTCTCAGTTCTCATCAGAGCTGATTCTTAGGCAGCCTTTCCAGATCTTGAGTCTTAGAAAAAATGAAGGCTGAATAAGGATATTATAAAAGTTTTATCCATGATAGATCAGGATAGAATTCACATTTTCAGCATTTTCCTAACACAGAAAACAAAATATTACCTCAGAACTACAAATTACAGAGATTTTAAATGACCTATCACTAATAAACAGCTTTCAAGAAAGACTTGTCTTGATCTTTCCATAGCACATCTTGCAAAAATTGTTCTTTTGGGGTTTATACTTGTTGCAGAACACTGGGTGGCAGTGTGGGCGGTCGGAAGATTACGTGCTTACGTGCTTACGTTACAGGAATGCAGTAACCACCCACGATGGGCGAGGCTTAGTGGGACACTATATAACTCTGTTCATTACATAATAAAGTGCCATTTTGCATCTTCTATATTAGATTGCGTGTATAAGTGACCCTCAACGGAAGAGGTTGAGTGCCAAATATCACAACAAGTTGCCACATATACCTCTTGGAGATCCACACCTAGTTCTCTGGTGTCATGAATGAACCATGTACAAACATCAACTTACACACAAAGAAGTTTGAATTTCCCTCAACAAAATAATTTTATAACTCTTTGCAGCATCACTAGATTGGCTATGCCCTGAAATGTCAAGACTGACTTCTTATTACATTTGGGAGACATGGAAAGAAAATTCAGAGGCATTTGTCCTACTATGTACACAATATTTAAAACTTTCAGTTTGTATTTCCAATTCTTGCATGCACTTTTAATTGCAAAAGATTACTTTACAGATATTTTAGTGCTGTTTATATCCTTGTTATTATCCCACTCCCTCTCTCTTCTACCACTTTTTCTCCTCTGGTCTCATTTCAGTCTAGTGGTTTTCCTTCATTCTCTGGCATTATTTCTTAGTACTTCACCCTCCATCCTTTCTTTCTCATGTAATGCAGTTCTAAAAGATGGAAATCTATTTTGTTTTTTTAAATTGTATTTTTAATAACACACTCTCTCCTTAGTGAAGCAGTAATCAGCCAGCAGAGATTTGTCAGAGCAAGGATGCTACAGTCAATAGTCAAACAAAGCAGTTATTAATTTCAAATTTAAAACACATATTGACATTAAAGGTCTCCTTCTTTGTATAACTTCTTGCCCTTAACGTTTTAAATATTTAATGTAATTCATTATGAAAAAACCCAAAACGTGGCTGTTACTCTAAAACTACTCCATCTAAGAATACTGCATAACATTAAAGTATTTAATAAACTAAAAGAAATTAATAATGAAATTAATAATCTAGGCAAATGAGGAGCTCAAAAATGATTTGGTCAGTCACGGCTAGAATTACAATGGGAAACAGGTATATATGTAAAAACTTGCAACCTTGGAAACCCCTAATCAACTGTCAAGCAGTCAAACCGTGTTTTCACGGGCATCTCTTCTGGCAGTGTTGCTTGCTTAAGCAGCTCCTGTCCTGCTTTTATTTTTTCTCACCACCTACTCTCCTTCTCAGTTTAATTCTTTTTAGTTTGCATCAGTTATCTGATTCAGTTCAGAGCTTGATGCTGTGCTTACAGTCACACTGAGGGGATGGTGCAGAAGAGAGAATAAGAGGGATGGCAAGGGCTGCTTAAATCAAACTAAATGCCCCTGCAAAACCACAACTTTTTGCAACCACTCTTACTTGATCTTGACTGCTCTACACATTTAGATGCATGGTTTAAATCGACTCATCTCTAAAAATTATAGGTTCTTTTCCGGCTTTTCAGGCTGGAGGGTATGCAGTTAGATTAGAAACAAAGGAAGGGATGACAAAATAGAGCCACATCTTATCTACTATTCTCTCTCCAATAATGTAAAGAACCACATACTTCAGAAAAGATGTAAAATCTGCACTTTGGGCAAATATACATCCACATGACCATAGCAATAGTGTATTCTTGGATTTTACTTAATATGTTTTTATTTTAAAACATGTTGCATCTTAGCTTTCTTGCTTCTCTTTATCAAAAACAAGATCGAACTTTGGAACCTAGAACGTCACTACTGATGATGATAGTGCAGGTCATAGGCACAGGAAAGCTTAATTAGCAGATCCCAGGATAAACTTTCAAAGAGAACAGCAAGGAAAACCAAACAATACCCTTTGATTTATATACTGAGTATATTTGATATGGAGACCACCAAGCAGTAATAAACATGGAATCCCAAATACCAGTTTTGAAGTGCAGTTTCTGACTATAATCTAATTTGATTTGGCTTGTGTTTAAAGGAGGAAAGTAATTCTCAACCTCTGCAAGAAAAGTGGGAAGACGGTACAAACCAAACCGAACCAAGGATTGTGATCATATCTTAATTGTGAAGAGAGTTGGATGAGAATACCACCAAGCAGTTCTCAGAACTAGGGTGATGGATGCTTTACGACGGACTACATCTCGTGGACAGTAGGTGGGCTTGGTCTGCAGCTTTTTTCTGTGAGAAAAGAGGTTGAATTCAAACTATTTCTGTAAACATTTAGATTTTGCCTTAGGTTACTATTGTAACACAAATCTAAGATACAATTGTTTATGTGAATGTCACTTTCATTTTCTTCATGTATGTGTTTTGTGCCTCAGGAAACATTTCTTTTAGGAATATCTATTATTAATGATTCTAGAAATATTGTCTTGTCTTATCTGTTGATCCAAATTAATGCCTGTGATCCCTATACCAAAGGGAAAAACTGCAAATGTATATAATGTAGATTATGAAGTATCACCTCCTTCCACTAGAGCAAAGGAAGCCAAAAGTGATCCAGAAGTGATGAAACCCAGTATTAAGGATTGGTTCTTTACAGAGACTGGGTTTCGGCCAACTTTAGAAAAAAGAATTAAGAGGAGATGAAAGTAAAACATTTCTTTTCATTCAAACGTCTGCTTTCATTTTTTTTTTTTTCTGAATTCTCCAGTTGAATTTCACAAGGTTGAATCAGCACGTCCTGAGTGAATAACACAATATCCTTTGGTGCTGCCAGCTGCAGGCTAAATATAAGGTCACTTTGGGAGAAAGCTAAATTATGAAGAGGGAAAAGATGACTGTGTTTCAGCAACTCTGAAATCTTCTCATTCTGACAGATTCTGCTTGATATCTGCTTGATAACATATTTTGATAGTAACATCAATACTGAAAGAAGTATTCTCCATCTAACAAATATATAGCCCTCTACAGAAGTCATGTTAAATTTTCTGAAGTGCAATATGCCTCATTTCAAAATGCTTTATTTAAAGAAACACTAGAGCAGGGAATAGTTTGAATTTGCAGCTTTGGATTTGAATGTAAAAAAGCTAATTTCTTGTGGTATTTTCTTTTGAAAAGGAATTTGAAGTATTTTGATTTTTTGTTAACCGCCATTTGGGATTTTTTGTGTATTGGTTTGCTTTTCTTTTTTAATTGCCTATCAAACTCAAAAAGCAGTTCTTCACACTCCACTGTGTAAGACCCACTATGAACTTTCCCTTTTATCTGAAGAACTACATCTTTGCCCATGAGTCCCTACAACCTACGGAGTGGAAAGACGAACAGTTTGCCTAACTGCTGCCTATCTAGATTAAGCAGATAATAGATTGCCTGATGCCACTCAGGAAGTAACTGCAAGAAAAGGTATTTTAAATGTCTAGGAATGATCAACCAGAACCAAAATGGTGACTTTAAGGTTAAGCTTTTTCTTAACTGCACTGGATTTCAGTATCAGACAGAAATTAAGGAGAACATTTTTGACTCATTAATCTGCAGAATGAATGAAATAATAAAAGAAGCTCTCCAGAGTACCTAGGGCAAATATACTTTTCCAAACCAATAGGACCCATGTAAAAGTGCAGATGACACACCATCTTTAGTGGAAAAGTCTTTTTCCATGGATAGTATAAACAGACATTCAAGGTGACCTTCTAAATGGAGGGGAAAAAAAAAAGCATATGAAGTTCCCAGAAGATGGAAAAATAAGCCCACCAAACCTCACTCCACTATTGCCGTAAACCTCCAGCAACCCAAGGAGAGTGACCAAGTCTCAAAAAGCAGCAGAGGCAGTAAGGAAATCAAATGGAATAATAATAACAACACTATTTTCATTCCCTGATGACAGACCAATGACTCAAAAAACCAATAAGGAGAAAGTAACAACAAAAAAATATCCTTTACCACATAGGTAACAAAAGCAGAAGTGTTAATGAACTTGAAAGTAGAGATTGCCTGAAATAAAAAATACAGATACAGTATTAACACTCTGTGGATGCACGATGGTCTAAAAATGGGAAGCAATATATGCAAGAAGCCTAAACATCTTTTATTTAACAAGTTGTGATACAGAAGGAAAAACCAAGTAAGATTTTGGGCCCAGAGACGCTTCCACATGTCATAGCAAGGGGAAATCTGAAGGGAAAATTAACCACTCTTAAATAATGAAGCAATTCAGCATCCTTATATGGTATTGACATCCATTTGTGTTAATTCTGTCTGCTGAGTGGCAGTGAACTAAATACTGCTCCACATGGGGCAAGGGGAAAAAAACCCAGCGCACCACTGAGTTTAAATTACACAGACCTCTTTGTTAAATTCCAGCAATCAGAAACTATTTGCTATTTTATGATGCTGTGGAATAAACCTATATTTGAATTCAGTTCATCTTTTCAACATTTTCAGAGTTATACACTACTGTACTTGTTTAGTATTCACAATATTGTGAGTGTTAAGCAACGTCTAGAAATAGGAGGAAAAATAGATGCCTTATTGAAAGCATCACATATTCAAATAAATGTGATGAAAAGGCAGAAAGCCCTGCCTTTGGCAGAATATTTGTACCCTAATTTTTATAATCTCTTCTTATTCAGTTCTTCCAGTAGTTTAAATATTGACTGTCACAAAAAAAAATAGAAGAAAAGGAAAGCTATAAAAAATGTGCTATGAAAAGGGATTCATTGCTTTCTAAATCCAGAATCTAGTACCATTATTAGAGTTCCAAAGACAGACTATTGCAGCAAATGAAGGAAGGAGCACATGGGATTTTTCAG
>NW_010412481.1:52112-80432 GCF_000710305.1 Buceros rhinoceros silvestris | reverse complement strand
TTCAGCAGGTTACAGTGAAGCTGAAAGTAACCAGATGCAAATGAGTGACGTAGAGGCGCTACAATTTTAACACAACCAGCAGCTAACATTTTGGCATGTTAAGATGTTGGAATATAATAAATTGCCATGAAAGAAAATGGAACAATGTCCCTTCAAAACACCTTTAAAATAAGGATAGGACATCCTTAATGTGATGATATGATACGATGAAATGGTATGATTGATATGATACGATATGATGATATGATATGATGGTTAAAACTTCTTTCTGTAATGACAGTTAATAAAGATGGATATAGTACAGCAATAGAATTGTATTGTTTCCCAGATAAGACACATTCATTATGGCTTCATTGTCTTATGTTGGATTGGTTTTGTTTTGTTGTTTATTTTTTTTTTTATCTCCCCCTTCTCCTCCCCACCCCTCTTAAATTTTTATTCCATTAGCAAGTCCAGGGCTAACTGAGGAGTGACAAGTCTTGAATTATTAATTTAGGTAAGACTAACTTTGGAACGAAACTGGAACAAAGTCTGAGAGCTTTGCTACTTGCAGACTCTTTGGGAGGGGATGAAGCTTACATAAGAGTGTGGCACTTAGATGGGAGCCATTGGAGAGATGACCTGTCAGTTTCCTTACCACCTGCAGCCATTAGAGCTGGTGAGATCTTATGCTACCTCACTGGGCAGTATAAAGACACAGCTTTGAATTTAAGATAATCAGAAAAGTTCACAGTGAAAGCACCTTTTAAACACAGGTACACTTGACTGTATCATCTCTTAATTCAGAAAACTGAGACTGCTCCAACTTCTCTGATTTTCAGTGGCAAGTCCACTTTTGTGGAGCTTTACACCTCAAATACCAACTTAAGAAACTGATTACAGGATTTTCATGATACTATTGACTGCAATGATCTCAGAAAACCTCCAGCCCAAAGCACACATTCCTCCAAGGCATTCTCCATTCATTGCCCTCTTGGGGAACAGGAATGAAAGGCACATTATTAAAAATCAGTGACTCCAATTGTGAGTGGCAGCGTATCTCTGCCAATGACCCCTGGACCGTGGGATCTAAATGGGGAGAAGTGCCTGCAATGTTAAATTCGCCCCATACAGGACACAGACACACAAAGACTGCTCGTTGCTACCAATTTATTTTTCACGTTATGCAAATCAAATATGATAGAAACCGCCAAGATCCTTAGACATTCTTCTTTTGAAAAGATTGTCAATGATAGCTACATAAAAGACAAAAATTTGGATTTACAAAGTATCTTCCAAATTTTCCTAAAGGTTAGGTACTTCAAAGCCTTACAGGTAAGAACACATTTTTTCAAGTCTTTTCTATCTAGAAAATTAAGCAGCCAGTATTAGGCCAAAATTATTTTAGGAAGAATCCTTTCAAATTTATTGATAATAACTTAAATAACAATAAAGGTATTCATTTCAGCTAAGGTTTCAATACACGAGAAAATGTGTCTTATTTTTTCTATTAAATTAGTGACTGCATGGTGTATGATGATGAGCTAACTATAGGAGAGAATAAGTAAAGGATTTCTAAGTAAATGGGTTTCATGTAGTGGTTCATTCAGGTTAGCTACTAGGTGCCGCCTAACTGCAATATATATCAGTTCAGAAAGCAGGATAGTGCATTTAGATGTAATTTAAATCAATAAACTCCCCATTTTTAGATGAATCATTTACATGTGGCTCAGGATATGTGAATTACATGCATAGACATCTTCCCTACCAAAAGTTATCTCTAAGTCCTTCACTGTATTTCAGTATTTCCCAAATATTAGATTTTTTCCTTACTAGTTTCTCGTGAAGCTAAAAAACCATGCTGCAATTTTCATATCCAATTTTCATATCCTTTAGAGTTTGCAGATCCTGACTGGACTGTCCTAGAATATACCCTAGAGAGCAGGAGTGCAGGGGTGGAAAGGAATAGACTGATTCCCAATCACATCCTGCCCTGGAAGATACCTCCTGAAAGATGGGATCTTTGCATTCACATGTTGCTAACAAAACCTTTTTTCTCCATCACAGAGGTCTAAAGTTTGGGCTGATCATGTGTTGGGAAGTGAAGAAAAAAAAAAAAAGAAAGAAAAAAGACAGATGATGGCTAAATCAGTGTTTGAAATGAATGCTTTAGGACTGCAACCAATACCTAAGAACACGTCTCTGAAAGGCATTTGCACTATAAAAAAAGCAGAACATTCTTTAGACAAATCTAAAACCTGGGGATTTGGCTGAATTAGTGTTTCTAGAATGTTCAATATGTCTTAATTTCAAAATAGACCTTCAGACATTATTCTTCATTACTCTCTTAGATGTTATTTTTTTTAAGTACTGGTGGTCTTTTCAGGTATGTTATTAAAACCTTCATTTCACCGAGGCATAAGTAATAAGCCGTTTCTTGCCAAGATTTTTTACAATCCCATAATGAATACAATACATTTTGGACTCATTTTAGGGACAGATAAAGTGACTCACTCGCTGGTGAAGCGTGCATATTTGTGCTAATTTGACACTCTAAAGACTCTGAAAATTTCATTCCAAAACACAACAGCAGTACAAAAAATCTTTTCATATAAAAAGACCTAATGTGTTTTTACTGTACTTTAAGTACGATATACGGTTGTCTCTTACTGTTTTAAGAATGGTAGAGCAAAATGCAAATTTTTTTTTTTACATAGACAAATGTAGTATCGTGGAATCTAGGAAAGGCTCCTGAGTAACACATCAGGGCAACTCTATAACCTGCCATAGAGAAACATTCATGTTCTGCAAAGTTGTCACAGTCCTGATTGTGTTTGCCAATAGATAATTCAGGATTAGAACAAGAGTAAGCACAGGAGTAATGCTGGTATGTACTGCTAAATATTTTCTCTTCCAGTGAGACTGAACTTTCTGAAGACCTCTGTAAAGACTCTGGCCCATATGCAAGTGTCAGGTGAGAAGGAACTCCATCTACACTTTGTAAGGAAAGATAATCCTAAGAGTCCTGAGACATTTGTTTAAAACCGCATATCTTACCATTACTGTGGTTTTCCACGTGAAACGTGATATGCCCGTTACAAGAACTACTTCCTACTTTTAGCTTGCATCAGGTACTTTTTAAATGTAATTAAAAGGGTTAATTCATACACATTCAAATTAAGACTCTGTTATATTTTATCAAAAAGAACAATGGAAGTTGGAGAAGTTGAAATAAGTAGATACTGTGTGATTTACTACACCCCCTTCAGTTAATGGTCCCTCCATGTAGCAGGAAGCCTTAACTGGCTTTTACAAAAATAAAACCCTCTGATTTACAGCACAGCACAATTGGTTACGTATGACAAAGGTGCTGTTCTGAATGATACCCTTTAAAGAGAAGTGCAAGACACTTGATTTTATACTAACTAGTTCCTTAACAAGCTAATAATTCACTGGAAGTAGAAATATATTCAACCAATAGTATTTAAACTCTATTACACTAAATTTAAACTGTCAGAATTCTCCCTCTTCCTTCAGTTACAACTCACTTCATGCTTCATTTCCATCTTGTTCACATTATAAACCACAAAACTTTAATATTAATTTCTAGGACAGTGGAGGAAATGCACATGTAATTCTTAGTCTTTGCAGGATTATTATTTTTTGTACACAGTCTAAGACCTTAACAATGCTATACACATATTTCTAAATGATATTACTAATACCACAACATCACTAATATAAGAACTTTTCTTGAATGTAGGCCTTCTAGCTCAAATTCCCAAAAGATGATTTAATCTTTAAACTAAATAAAAATATTTGATTGACAGCTTATGAGACAATTTGCAACATTAAAAGGCCTGCTAGGATTATTGTTATTCCCTTTAAAACTTTGCAAAATGACCTGCAAAAGACATAGAAGGCAGCTAAACTTTTTGATACTATTTTTACAACGCTATTAGTATTTCAACAGTGACATTAAGAATATATCATGCTGATATAAAAAGGAAGAGAAATACAATCCAATGAATACTAAATTAACACGAAACTTTTTCTCCTGAGTAAATGAACAACTTTTTCCTTCTTGTAATTTCATATACTGTGCACTAAGAACAAACTATAAAATCACAATTTAATATAACGTCTGTATCGAAAATAACAGATCAATGAAAAGTTTATAAAATTAAATAAAAACCTACTATAGTTAAGTTTTTGTGACTGTTGTCTTGCCTCCTAAAGGCAGTTGAGTGCATCTCACTATTATTCCATCTTCAGCACTGAACTACCTGATAGAACTTACACTCTAAACATTTTATCTCCAGCTGTAAACCTAAAATAAGAAAGCTTATTACTTACCAGGTATGGATAGCACTTGCCATTGCTTTGATTTCTTCTCAAGCCACACCAAAAAGAACAAGCAACAAGCGTATGCTGTAAAATGTTTGAATGAATTGCATTTTGGTCACATTTTCTTCTGGATTAAATGGTGATAAAAGGTGTTAAACTCAAAAAAGGTCTGGTAAGCCAGCATTGTTAGCAGTCTGCAGCATGGCCGCAGGACTGTGGACTGTACATTGCTTGATTAACATAAGATCTTCTCTTCCCTTTACATTCTTCTTTAACTTTTCTAAACCAAGTAGAAGCTGCCAATCTGGTCACACTTCTCTGTCTGTCTTCATTTAACACGTACATTAAGCATTAGAGAGCATGTGAGGAAAAGGCATAAAAGCAGTCTCCCACTGACACAAGTGGTCTCCCACTGACACCTTACAGGTGTCAGGACACAAATGAGACAGAAATTGAATTTTAAAAAGTGAGGAATTGCTTACGATGGAGAACTCTGAACATATCCTAAAGACTTCAATCCCTGCTGATGTGGGGACTGCAATGGCAGGTGCAGAGTTCCAGAAAGGAATCTGGGAAATTCCCATCTCCAAAGAGTTCTGAAAGAATTCCTACGTATAGTTACTATTCCACTGTGGAAAGTGAATTTTCATACCAATTTATTGACTGGTATCAAAAGTTTAATAGCTATAAATAATTATTTCAATTACTTTGACTACTCATTCACAGATGTCTTCTTCATGCTTTATGGCCAGCACCTGGTATTCATTCCAACCAAAAAGCACTTTGGTCTTCTACTTATCCGAGTCCATGAATCTATGTATCACTTTGAGCAGCTGCTATGACAGCACCCATAAATAAAGCCTAGTGGTCGTCCTGTGTGGGTTTACTTGGTAAATTGTTATCCCACTAGTATGAACATGGACAAGAAATCAAATATTTTCCAGAGCTTTCCCTGATTTTACCTGAAGGTTTGCTTTTAACCTAACAGTGACTATGCCAGGTGAAAAAGGCCTTAGATTTGATTTTGGGATATGCCTACCAAAATTATCCCAGCAGGATAAACAAACCTACTGAGCATTGGTGGAAAATCTATGCCGTGCAATATCATGCAGCACAGCTACGTATCTAACGGGATTTTACTTAGGGGTAGAAAAGGCTGGGAAGGGTTTAGTAGAGGTATAGTTAGGTACGTTACAAAATAATTAGCTTACAGATTTTTCACAATCCCTAGCTGTAAAATATGCCATGTAAGAAAACACTCACATCATAAGTTAATATCTACTCCCAGTACCTATGGGCATAGTTTGTCACTTCTTTCCATCCCATCTCAAGGCAATCATGTCTTACTTTAAAAGGGAGAACACCCACTAACACAAAGAAGGTGAATGCTAGGAATATATAAGTTAAAGAATTAAAACTTACTATTAAAATGAAAAATCCTTTGTTTTATTTTTAAGTAATCTACATAATTTTTCAAAAAATGTCTAGAATAAATGGAAAACGTGACACAAATGTGAATCCAAACTCGTTCCGCGGATAACCAACCTGTACATTAAAAGTACCATTACAAAAGGGAGGTGAGAAAGCCTTGTTGAGTCACAGACGAAAGGTGCTTTTGAACATCAGAACAATAGAATAATGACCCATAAAAATGATTAAAAAAACCCTGTTTTAAGAGTGTGCTTTTGACCTCATCTGGAAAAAATTCTTCAATTTTCCCCTGAGGCCATTCAATTTTAAGATAGAAATCTTCAGTGATAGAGCATCGAGCTATGATAGAGTAGTTCAGTATTCAAATTTGGTTGGGAAAGCATAGATTAAATAAACAAGGTTCCTGAAAATTAATTTAAAGGCTTTTGTATCGTGGCCTTCTCTCTTCCACATACATTCAATTTGCAACATATAACATGCTTTCTATAGGTATGTCTCAGAAAAGTTCTAGCTCTTTGAACATCTGAAAAATAGGGACTATTCAGATCTTTGTATCTGAACGTGAAATTGGGTAATTTGGATTCAGATCAAGATTCAGATTCTGAAAGCAGATTTGGGAAGAATGGGTATGTCTGAGCATTTGTGAAGAAGAGACATGTGCTGAGAAATTCAGCGGTGCCAAGGCTTCAAAAATTACAAGTTTTCCTGAGGTGGAGATTTCTTCAGGTCTGTCAGGCTATGGCTGCATTACCAAGTAGCCAAAGAAGAAACCTAACTTGCATGACCAAGTAGTGCAGAACAAAAGAAGCCGCTCTCCATAGTAAAACAGATGGTATGAGGACCTGACATCCACACTGAAGTTTGGTTGTCATCTTAATGTATAACCTTAATGTCACCTTAGTGACTGACTCTTTTGCAACCAGGATGTAGTAGGTGAAGTCCTGAAATTCATCTCCTTGTTTAGTCTCATTCAAAAGGTATCTACTTCATTTGCTCTGAGGATGCTCCATGATGCAAACCAAAACACAGTAAATGGGTATGATCAGGAGATCCACTTCAAAAGCTCACTCCTGTTTCAAACTAAAACACTGCTGCAGACACGCCTTAACTGTCTAATTCTGAGCTTCCATCAAAAGCATCAGCAGACATATTTCAGATTATCTGAGATTACTGTTATTTAAAGGTAATACTTTTACTAAAGTTGATTTCCACAACAACCATCTAGTTGAAGACTTCTGTGCAGTGATTTGGAAGTTACGTTTATCTAGGTTTATAGAGACTGAAGGAAATAAATAAAGGTACCACTGAATGACTAAATGAGAATTAGTAAATATATGCTGCCTTTTGTTCAGAACTAAAGCACTTCTGTTTAAAAGCTTAGCTGATCACTTTTTGTTACAGTGTGCAGATTCAACAGCTTTTAAAACAAGTAATTCTTCTGGTGTATCTAGTAAAACCATCATAATGGTCTCTACAGAGGATCAGACCTGGTTCACTCAGCTAGCTCCACTAAAAATCAATTTATAAAATGTATTATTTTTAAAATAATTGCCTCATTAACAGTTGTGCCAAGAAAGCATATAAAACCCTGTGAACTTTCCTTAGCAACAGGAATTAAGCTTTATAATCCTGGCCTTGGAAATCATCTTCGTCATCATCATCATCATCATCACCATCATCATGGCTTGGCTTCATGAACGAAGATTTGGGAAGGGCTTTTCCCACGCTCACTACAAGTGATGAGTACACTCTTTGGGCCTGCGCGGTGGATTTTTTAGGCGAGGCGCAGCGTGCGCAGAACTGGCTCCACCCTTTACGCCTGAGGTTCATCTGCCAGGGCCTAGCGAGCTTGGACGGTGACAGCGAAGTCCTCGGATCGTAGGTTTGGTTAGAGTATGCTTCTCTTAGATGATCGATGCCTTACAAGGCTGAACAAGCTCCATCTGCCTGGGTTTGGAGTCAGAGTTCTCCTTCTCCTAGGATGGTTGCCCGAAGGCTAGTGAGCCCATCCTGCCCGTGGACACACTTTGTCTGACCCTTCAGCTGAGACCTGTCTGGCTTGGGAGATCCCACCGGAGGCACATGCCACCAGCAGCACAGCTCTCAACCTCACAAGGGCACGCAAGCTCCTTCCCATGTGGGCACAAGGAGGTGCCCATGAAAGAGTCGCTGCTCTACCTCCAGACATCACAGACCCGGGCACGGTGCGGCCGGGGCCTGCCAAGAACGGGAGTCCTGGAGGTTCTTTGTCATAGAGCTGAACAGACAGTACAGTACAGACACATTTTAAAGCTTTAAAACAGGTAATTCAACCGCACAATAAAGGAGAGGGAAAACCCCCAAACAAACCAAGTCAAAGCCACTGACTGTCACATTTCAGTAAGAAAATGCAGGGAGACTACCAGCACAGTTTGTAGCTCTTTGTGACAGGGACTGTCACATCAGAACACAGCAAGTGCCATCTCTGTCTTTTAGTGATCTTTTTATCAGAGCAGATGGATACTGCAACAGATAAGATGCAACCCTTACCCTCACAGAACCTCTTTGTGTTGATTATTGTTTCATGGTACGAGGATACTTTCTGACTTCAGCCAGGCATCAAGCTTAACAGTCCTGCAATTTCCATCTTACTGAGAAGTAAGAGACAATGCTGCTCTTATCCCTGCAAGGGTCAAACATGGGAATTTGTGGTACAGATGCTACAAATTGAGCTTCCTAAAGCTCCTTCATGTTGTCCAGCCTCAACTTAGGTCCCTCTCAAAAAAGTGATGAGAACATTCATGCCAATGAGAACCACCAAGTCACTTTTCTTTTTTCCTTTTGTTTTTATCCTCTTTGCCTTGAGTGAGAAAAGCCCTGAGTCTATTCAAGGACAGTATGTGCATGTTTAGAAGCACACAGTTAAGAATGACGCAGAGCTTATATTCACGTGCTTTCATCAGTGTCCACTCAAATGATACTAGAGTTGGCTGGCTGCAGTTAACAGCATGCAAAAATGAAACTCTTCAAGTATAGCATAAATCATCCTCCTCTCTTCAAATAAGCTACCACTGGAACTGGAAGTAGAAAAGACGCAGGGGAAACAGGGATGGGCCAGTTTGAGTGGAGAGGAAGGGCAATAGATCTGGGATCTCTGTTTATACCAAGGGGAGAAATTTCACTTATTCAACACTGGGAAGTCTTTGTAAGTTAAACATGTGGGGCAGCAGGTAGAAATCTGCAAATTTAAATAATTTTTTTTTTATTCTCTAAAATGTTTGGAACTGTGCATTTTTTAAATTCAGGTGAAAGACTAAATTTCAGTTTACCTGGATTCTAGTACCAGTCATACTCCAGAGCATTCATGCTTTTCACACATTTAGGTAAATTTGTACCAGTAAGAATTCCTCTATTTTTGACCTTTTTTTTTTTTTTGTAGAAGAATCAAATATATGCAAGCATTGTAATACAGCAAACTCAAAGAAAGTAAGATTTTCAGTATTATTAGATAGATAAGAAATTAATAATTACTTCTTCTGTTTGTCCTGTGACTGAGAAGGGGATGGAGCAACAAATAAGGCCAAAGGATGCAATGTTATCTGCAAATGATTAAGATCATTGCTCATATTTAGGATGCTGTTTGTCGCAAGGCACCGCCAGTTCAGTATGGCTTCCTAGATACAGCAGGACATGGCTTTCACATGAAAGAAGCAGGATGAGAGATTTCTCTGTCAGGCTCACAGTGCACCTCTTCAGATTTCAGCACTATTTTAATGCTGCTTCTGGAGGTGCAGCACTCAAGCCGAATATTTAAGTTCCAATGAGGTGCACACTCACATCCATCAATGCAAGCTGCCTTAGGGCACTCATACATTTTGAAGGGGTTGAAGGCATCTGTGTGGACATAGATTATAGATCTAAGAAGACCTAGAGGTCTCGAAGTACAGGTTATCTGGAAAACTGCTCAGTCACTGTAGATGCTGACTTTTTCTGGCATACTGCGAAAAACTCAATGATTTAGATAGCTGGGAGATGATGATGGTTTTCAGCCTTGAACCCTTGAGACTGCAATTCAGTTGCTTCTCTGGTAAGAAGGGTTCAAAGTTATAAAGCGAGATGCAAAGATAAAAGCTTTCCTCAGTCTTTTGGAATTGAGAAAAAAGTTCTATTTTATGTTTGCTTTTTGAAACAATAGAATTTTTAGATTTTCTGGTACTTGCATGATTTAACCTGGGACTCATTTGCTAATATTGAAATTGTGGTACATCTGCTACTGGCAGTATTCATATGACTTGCAGGAAGTACAAGGATGTACGTGCTTGCATGGAGATGCTAAATCGGGAAAGTATCTGCACCTAGACAGTTATTTTATGCCCCTATCATGAATGCCCCCACTGATGAGCTGACCAGCGATGGACTGGAGAGAGCTGAATTTGGTGGTAGTTTAGGATGTTTATGAGCTCAGGTAGCTGGGTTTTTGTGGAAGATGATACAAAGAGGGTGGACAGTGAGAAACATGAGGCTAAGATCCAAGTATAGGCCTGAGAAGGAGCACTGAAATGCCTCTTCCTAAAAATGTGCAAACCAAAATAAACCTAATACCCAAAGTCAAACTGCTGCTGTTGTTACCTGTGGCTACCGCTGTGTGATATAATTCGCTTGTATAAATACAGGAAATAAATGTTCTGAATTTATAGTATCTACCACACAATAAGTATCAGGCCAAAGCACTAATTGGTATTCTTGGTGCTAGTCTTAGCACAGACACCCTCAATTAACCGATGCAAGCTATATCACAGTCATTTCCACATATGAATACTGGAAACGAAGTTAGAAGTACATTACCAACTGAGTGAGCGTAAGCTTGAAAACCATCTCTTTTAACTTCACACATAGTGTTTCACTGTCCTGTGTTGAAAGTGCTTAAAACCCAAAATTCAGTTTAAGAGAAAAAATGAGGAGGTTTAATATAGAAATCATCACTCTTGCCGCAGCTTTCTTTACTATAAAAAAAAATTTGATTGTGTAAGCTTAGACTAAATGGATAAGCTGTCATGACGATGCCACTTAATTCTGGAAGGAGGAATCTACTCAATATCGCAATATGATTTCAAATGGTGGAGAAGCCAAAGCTCCAGCAGCTGCTAAATGATCACTCATCCACAGCACCTAGAGTACACATCCAAGGGTACACCACATACAGTGCCTGCACTGTAGACACAGGCTGTTCATGACTCCTTTTTTCTGAATGCTCCGTATCCGTCAGCAGCACACAGACCAGAACTGTTCTGGGGCCAGGCAGCCAAGCCCTCTGTCACAGTACTAAGTGCACTTAAAATCTCCAGTCTGGACAACACACTGGGTTTTAGAACAATCTGTCCTCTGATGTGATGATCAGTGGTCCCTTGGCCATGTCTGCATTTTGACCATAGGCACGTACCCAATCACATAGCAGCAGGGGTTTGCCAGCACGTGCCTCCTTCCATGTGAAATTATGCATTCCCACCACCCCACACCCACCCCAGAGTTTGGACATTTCTGCCTTAAATTACCTAGGAGAGTTAAGCTAAGAAATGTTAGTTCATAAGGAGATTGAGCAAGAGACGTGAACACAACTTCATTTTCATTTGTGAACTTGGACATTCAACTGTAATCACCAGTGCACACATGTAATATATTAACAGAGTTCTCTAAAAGAAACATGTAAAAGTTACTGCAAAATTAAGACAACTGGTAAGGCATATGCATTAATTAGCCATATGAATTGTATCTGTTTTTTTCTTATTAATTGGCAATAGTTTATGTTTCTATTGCAACTTTTTTATATACAAAACCGTTTCTATTCATCACTTTAAAGATATAGTCACAAGGCACTCACAAAAAAAAGTGAAATTTTGCTCTATAAAGCTTTATGTATATAAAAAAAGCTTTATGTACAAAAATTTTCCAAAAATCCTGAAAAATAATACAGATTCTACCACAGGGTGTTGGTGTTCTTAAACATGAGAACTTACTATACTTGTAAACTTGTGCTGTCATTTTCCCACAGCAACGACCAGTGACAATTCCCTCATTGTACCTGAGACAAAAAAAACCCAAACAAAAAAACCAACAACACAAAACTAAGAAGAAACAGATATAAGGCCTATTTTCCAAATCATGTTCTAAATTCTTAAAAAACCTTCCGTTCAGTGTTTGTATTAATCACAATACATCATTACTCAGTGGCACAACAGAGACCTTGAGGGATGAGGAATCCTCTGTCAGCCTTCACCACCCAGGATGTATGCAGAACAAAAATGCACATAGAACAGATTCATCTTAGTTTGGCTTCCTACAAACACTCATGCATCACTTACGCACTCACAAAGACAAAATGATGCAGTTCACTGTTAAAAACTGTCCTCTCACAATTAAAAAAAAAAAAAAAAAAAAAAAAAAAAAAAAAAAAAAAAAAAAAAAAAAAAGCTAATTTTGATCTGTGCTTTACAAGTTGCACAAATCAATGCTAGACTGATAGAGATGAAAACATAGTTACAAATCTTTAAGTTACACTTGAAGGTTTGTTTGAATGAACATATGCAAACGCGTGAAGCCCAGGGGCAGCTCTTTCTAGCACTCAGGACATTTACATAGCTTTCCAAGCTAATATTTAATCTAGTAGTCAGTAAAACATCACTAATTACTTTCATAAATTCCTAACATCCTGTGAGATATCTTTTCCCTGTGAGCTGCAAAACAGAATCTTTAAACACCTCTCCCATCAAAGTGTAATGATTTTCACTCTTTTAATTGTAAGAAAAGATAATTTTTAGTTTACATTTTACTGCTTAACACTGTTTCTTGTAATTTTAAAGAATATTAAAATATTATACTTTGGCAGGAGAAATTTTGGGGTGGCAAGGAATAGGAGAATTACAACACAAAGTTCAGTTAAAGAACTGGTGTGCCATATAACAGCAACTTGATGATGAGAAGAGAGGAACTGCCACAGCAGAGCAGCCATATGGGTCCATCTCACTCACTACCAATTACCTCAAGGGAAAACTGTAAGAAACTCTGCAGAAGGCAGTTACAGCAAAATTTGTCCATGGAAGGCTTTTGCACCAAACACCTGTAACATTTGTGTATTTATTCATTTTCTAGTCTTTCTAGACGTTTTTATCATTTGCACACAGACATATAGTTTAATAACACAAAAGCAAAACCTGTAGGAGACCTATTGCCTTTATGTTTCCAGTGGACCTGTCAACATGGCAACGGTAATGATGTTTGTCCTCAAACTACTTGTGCTATAAATTCCCACTACATCATGTGCACAAAATAGCCAAATGAAAATTTGTAAACTATACTCACTTTAAAGCTGTTTATAGCTGTTATATTATATACATGACTTTCGCTGATTTTCTCTCTCACATAAACAGTTCAAGCCTTCTCAGTTTCTCCTCTTACAGAAAAGTTTTGTCTTGTACTAGTAATTGTACATGGCTCACAATCCCCACCACAGCTGGTATACTGATGTGATCTCAAGCATTTCATTTTTGTAGTAGTCCCCCAAGACATCAGGAAAAATCAAGAAAAGCACTAAGAAGTGTGGCAGCATCTACACCAATAATGTCTTGACTGAACAGTAATACAGTGTGGTGCAGTTTTAATGGATGATGCACCTCTGCTTCTCCTCTGGCCTTGCATTTTATATTTGTTTTTCTGTTTGTGTAAAATAGACATAAAATCAAGTCTCACATGACAAAAGAATTCTACAAGAATACTGCAGAATACTTACATAAGTAATTTGTTTTATTGATTTAAACCCCTAAGGTCTATTTAATGGATTAAAAAAAACCCCCTAAATAGGGCAGACTGCCCTGGCGTCAATGTAATTTAACACAAATCCATGGAAGAGGATTGGTCTTACTAAGCTTATCTCTAATATGGTTTACAAATACTGATCCTTGGTGTGTTAACTTAGGCCCTCTTTGTTCTGAAATATATTTTTATGCCTACTCTCACACCAGATGGGCACCCAAGTATTTTATAAAAGATGACAGAAAAATTACATTATATAAAGTTGGGAAGAGGCAGACTAATATGAAAACAGAAAGACAGGAGGACAAAAGTAATGAATTTGCCTGAACTGATCTCTTATTTCATGACCTCATCATGCAGAAGCTGCCTATTTCACTACAAGCAATAAATATTAAAATGAATTTTTTCTGCATGTCTTATCAAAAGCTTCCAATATCAATTGTTTTCACAAATGTTTTCTCCTGGAAGCAGTGAATGCCACTTCATCAATCTTTTATCAAAAGCAATCTTGTTCTGCTTTCAATCTTATCAGAAAAACTTCTCTCTCTCCTTTGTTGTTCTTTTTTCACACACACCCCCCACCCCCTCCCTCTTTCTTGGCTGAAGGTACCTGAATATCATTTTACACTTGACTGTAGCTGCATCTCCATTGATCAGGAAAAAAAACCTGAATCTGAAGGATTTGTCACGACCCCACGACCCTGCAGAACTCCAAACAACAGAAACATATGTAATGTCCCCCTGTACTCGGCACTGTGTCCACTTTTGGGCCCCTCCCTACAAGAAAGACATTGAGGTGCTGGAGTGTGTCCAGAGAAGGGCATCAAAGCTGGTGAAGGGTCTAGAGCACAAGTCTTATGAGGAGCAGCTGAGGGAACTGGGGTTGTTTAGCCTGGAGAAAAGGAGGCTGAGGGGGGACCTCATCACTCTCTACAACTCCCTGAAAGGAGGTTGCAGTGAGCTGGGGGTTGGTCTGTTCTCCCAAGTAACAAGTGACAGGATGAGAGGAAATGGCCTCACATTGCAGCAGGGGAGATTTAGGTTGGATATTAGGAAAAATTTCTTTACAGAGAGGGTTGTGAAGCATTGGAACAGGCTGCCCAGGGAGGTGGTGGAGTCCCCATCCCTGGGATCGTTTAAATGGCGTGTGGATGTAGTGCTGAGGGACATGGTTTAGGGACCCTGGCAGTGCAGGGTGAACGGTTGGACTCAGTGATCTTTAAGGTCTTTTCCAACCAAATGATTCTGCGATTCCACTGTGCCCTGTAGTGACAAAGGAGGAAAGCATGTGTGCATGCCCACGAGTCTGATAATATACTTTTTTCCAATCAGTGCTTCCATTGCCAAATATTTCTTAGTAGATAAAAAGAAGATTTAACAGAAGACTTGATTTCCAGATACCTTCCTGACATATCCATCAAGCTTGAAAGAGAATATACACTATCAAAACACCAATACAGCACAGAGCTTGGGTCTTCATCATTACTTGTCATGTGGGACACGCATTGCAGGGTTTTGGTAGAAGCGCTTACGGTGGAGAGCTGTGCAGGAAGAGGCCACAGCTACCCTGTGTCTGTCACAGCTGAGGCCAGCCACCTGGAACAGGTGCCAGCGACACATGGCGTGCCAAAATTGCAGCCAGGCAAGTTAGCAGGTGGGACCTCAGCTCCAACCTATTTATGAAAAACCTGCAGCCTCCCGGGTGAGGAAGATGCTCATAGACACACACAGCTGGAGGCACGTGGCTGAGGAGACAGGTGGAGATATGCTGCTGAAGGTGTGACGGAAACACAGCCAGAGGCACTCTTTGAAGGAAGGTCCCCATGACAAAAAGGGTTATTCATAGAAGACTTCAGCCTTGACAGGGAGGTGGACAACCCTGACAGCACCCCACAGTGGGGAGGGACACCTCTGAGGGACCAAAGGTCGCAAGTAACTCATGCCAGGTAGAGACGCTAAGAATGAAGGAGAGGCAAAGGAAAAACGGCAAGGAGTGTCAGACAGAAACCATTATGTACTGTACTCCAATTGCCTGCAATGCCCATCGCCTTGCCAAAGAGACCAGGAGGGACTGAGCATAACCGGCAGTGAAAATAAGGGGCTTTCAGTCCATATTAATTAGGGAGAGGTGAGGTGTTTAGGTAAGTGTTTGGGTTTTTTTACATAATACCCAAGTCAGTGATAGGAAGTTTGTGTTAACTGTTAAATTAAATTTAATAGAAATTCTGAGTCCAGAATGTTTTGCCTGCAAGACTTTCTTGACCTCCTTGAGCCTATAATGCATTGAGAACTATTCAATCTGAAGGCTCATTTCAAACATCACCTAGGACTGTGGATGAAGAAAATATTCTCAACAAATACCATATGTTTTCTGCTGCTAAACCTGGACAGCAACCAAGGTTTCAATATATCTGGACAAGAACCACAGTTTGTACAAATAAATGTCATTCAAAAAGTCTCACAACACACTGAAGCCAATGCATAGTGACAGAACTCCAGAACACAGTGAGCTGCTACAGTGACAAGAGTTTGAATAGATAGTGATTTCCACGGCAGAGAGGAAGAGGCTGCAAATATCCCCCATTTCTGACTCCTGAGAGAAAAAACCAAAAACAAAACCAAAAACCCAACAATAACCATAAATAAAACCACCTTAAGAGAAAAGGGAAGGAAGTTACAAATTAAATTAAATTCATGGGCTAACAATTGGAGGCTCGTGCTCCCCACACAATTGCTATGTAGGTGTTTGCCTCCTAAGCATCCATGTGTACCAAGTTGCTCCTGCCCCTCGCAGACAGAATCTTGTGTTGAACATTCCAGACTAGGAAGCACAGAGGAGACAAAGTGCTTCCTGTAGATGAATGCATAAATGACATACATAGACATAGAGACAGACCACACCTAAGCTACTCCAACCAGATTCTCAACTGCTGGGCTGATACGGATACAAGTTTCATCATAGGAAAGCATTAAGCTGAATCACAGGAGAAACAATACCAGCAACAGGATCATCACAGATCCCCACCTTGTCATAATGTCTTCTCACACACGCAATAGGTATGTGAGCACTGATGAAGCCAGGCAGGAGGACTGGGTCACTAGGCACATAAACTGCTGGGGTTTAAGAACATGTTTTGACTCAGCACAGAAGTGGCAGACTTGCAGCATGACACAAGAATGGTGGAGAAAATCTGGCTGTTTGTCAGCATGGACTCTGGAGTGAAAAATGCCAGAGAAAGATAGAGGGCTTTGTAATCATGAGTGGCACACATAAGGTGAGATAATGATGAGATAATGATTATTCGCTCTTGAATAATAAGGAAGCATATGATGAAAATGCCAGGTATAACATAAGGTGAAGGCTGTAATTTTCAAACAAAATTTCGTATTTTATTTGTTTGTACCTGCCTTGTCTCAAGGTACAGAGAGGTTGGGCCACGGGAGTATTTGAGGGTTAGAAGGTCATCAGCAGACAGGGAAGTAGATCGTTTATCTCTTACAAACAGAACTATGTGAGGACGCTTTCTTGTTATGCTATTTATATCTACCCCTGGTGGCATTTTTTAAACTATTTCTCTATCTGACAGGATGCCCACAGGACAGGTTGGAAGATTTGGTAAAGACTTGTCTTTCTAGGTGAGGTACTGGGAAAGTAAAAGAAGAAAAAAAATTATCTTTGTAGAGACAGCTTAAATATGCCAAATGCAAACATTGAACATTTTCATCATGCTCCTGATTAAAAGAGGAAAATTTGTGCTAACTGGAGGCTGGAGACAAAGTACATATGATGCTTTCTCATCTGGAAGTTATCAGTAGCTATCAGGTTAAGGCTTAGGCTGAAGTTCACCACCACTTCTTTGTAAGGCAGATCTCTCAAAATGCCTTTCCTTTTGATTATCTCCTGTAACATGGCCTCAGTAGCAGACTTTGCAATCAATGAAGAAGGTCTCCAAGATCTGAGCAATAAAAGTATGTTAATTTTTTAAGAAACTGACATAAATTACATGAAGAGAAGCATATTATTTGCTCAAACACTATTCCATTTTTGCTGACAGTAAATGAAAGAAAACCTATTTCTTACAATATGTCTTTTCAAATCGCATTATTTAAGAATGTAAAAGATATATCTTTGTAATGATCCTTAAATTACTGCAAGATTTAAAATTGTAATGCCTTGCTCTTATGAAGGCTTTAATGTTTTAAACTAGTACTAGAAAGATAATCTATCATTTTATCCAGAACAGACAAAATAGTAGAGCCTATTGATATTATCTCGAGGTTTGTATGTGAGAATTGTCATGGTAAATATGCTTTGCAATAGTGAAATGCATGATGACATCTTTATAAGGAGGGAGAAAATTTGCTAAATTCCTCTAATTTTTTAAAGTTAGTATAAGGGTATGAAGAGAACAGTAGTTGCTCTAGCAGGCAAACAGTCTGAAAGAAAGATCTCTCTGGTGGAGAACACTTTACAATTTTTTTGTCTTGTTTTAACTCAAGTTTTTCAAATAATCCTAAGGTACCAGCTATGAATGTATGCAAAGTTCTACAGAACATATACTACAAATGTTCATCATAAATATGTGTCATTAATACAATTTGCAATAATAATTATTGCACCTGGGAAGAAAGAAACGAAAAGATTTTGAAAACTCAATAGGATGAGGTAGTAAACATACAAAAATATTTAACGGAAGAGTCCTATAGGCTGATGGCTTATTATAGAAGACCCTCAACACCATTCATATGTGCTCTGGTTCACATTTTTCATTATATAATGCTACATTGTAAGTATCTGGAGTAATTTTTTTTCTGGCAGAATTATTTCTAAGAATCAGTTTTCAGGGAAAAATCTCAGCTTAAGGAATTCAGATACTTGTAGGAATGAGACTAAAGAAAACCATGATATTTTTCCATTATTAGAACAAGTTCTGATTATAATGAACTGGGTGGTGATGGTACAAAAATTCAGTAACTGGCACAGATATCAGACTATGACTGTGAGAAAAGTGCTGAGAGCCTAATGACATGTGCAGTTCAATACAGTTGTTGGACAAGGACAATGTGATTTGAGTAAGCTTGGGCACATGGCCACAGGGAGAGAATTCATGAGTAGACAAGGACTTCACTCCAAATGATAGAAAAGGAAGAACCACCCCAATGTTAGACTTAAAATGAAATGACAGAAATAGTAATGATCAAAGAAAACAAAAAAGTTAAAGGCCAATGGAGCATGTTTCTTTCTTTAAATTGTGATGGAACCTGGAACCTACAACCTCTGCTGTTAGAAAATATGAATGAAACTAGGTCGCAAAGTTCTCCACTTCCTTTCCAAGTTGGACCAGGAATAACTGTAACCTACTGCAAACATTGGTTACTCTGTTAGCTCATATGGCAAAGGTCTGGTGTATCAGTGATTCCAAATCTACTGCATATTGCCAATATTTTTTCAATTTTCAAGCCTAGTAAAGCCTCTAACTATTAGCTTAAATTACATTTTTTTTTTCTGCAGGATCTCTGTTTCGTCCAGTGACAAGAATCACCTGCAAAATTGTGAAGGAGCTTCTCATTCAAAAGACAAACAAAATATCTTTCATTTCTATAAGTAGAAGGGGATTAAGCGAACAAGTCTATGAACTCCGAAAGTGCTCTTAACAAAGAGACAAAAGAATGCCACCTTAAAAAGACATGTGTTATGGTAATCAAGTTATTATGTATCAGAGGTGTTCTTTAATTGGGTGTTGCAAATTTTCTCTGTGTTTATTTTGAGACTTAAATACTGTGCAATAAGTAAATTTTGGAAGTCAAATTATTGTACAGAGAGTTGGAAAAAAAATGAAGAGCCTACCTTTACAAAAACCTGACTATAATGCAGAAAACAACAGTCTGGCTGTGTCATTAAAGATTATATCATAAACCATGTGGATCATCTACAAGGATGTCTAAACATCTAGTTGTCCTCTAATCCTTACCGGGTCATAGCACATTATTCTGTTCCTTCTTTATTCCAAGACAAACGCATCTTGACAGAAATTATGTCTTCTTTTCCTTCTGCATTACTTGGCTGTTCCTTACTGAGAGCAAACAGGGTAGAGTGTTCTTAATGTTTGTTTGCAGAAGGACAGCAAAAATAGCTTATTTAGGGGAAGGACTATGATGGACGCTTTCCTGTTTGTGGTTGAAACTGATTAAGAGAGTGATGATTTCAAGTTCATCTGTTTTACTCAGGATATTGAAGAGATGTAACCAAAAAAGATAAATTTAAAATACTTTGACAAACATAAGAAAAAGCTGTTTGGTTTCTGCTGCATGATAGTTATCTGAGATATATTATTCATGCTATTTTATTTGATAGGTGGTCATATTTAAAAGGATGTTCTTTTGTATGGAACGTACAAATATTTATCATAAACTTCATTAGCAGCAAAGAGGGTCATATCTCCTTATATCCAGAGTAAACAAAAGAGACAACATGCAGATGGCTAAACTCAATCCATCAAAGAAACCTTTGAATGTTACATAAAGCAGACCTGGTTCTGAACTAACTCTAACACTTCACATAGCAATTATTGTTACTTCTGTCTCCGAAATCTTTTTGAGAGCTTTAATTATGAAGGAAAGGAACTGCTAAACTTCTTTAGGGTTTTTTTGTTGTTGTTGTTGGGGAGGGGTTTTGTGTTGTTTGTGTTTTTTTTTAATGCAACAAACCCAACAAGTAAACTAACCTGGGCCACCAAGAAAAGAATGAATAAAGCCTGATTTCCTAAGGATTTTGTTTCCACATCCCACTGATCCTACTTTAACAACTATGATTTCTCTTCACATTCCTGCGATAGCTTGTCTGCCACACTGACAGGTCATCACCACATCCACAGATGTTGCTGCTTTTCTCTGAGCTCCCTCACATATCCTCTGACCCCATCAGCTGGCAGATTACTGCGTGGCTTCCTCAGAGCTGCACAGGATGACCAGCTGTTCCTGCTGCCAAGACTGGATGGCAGCTGAGGTCTGCCTGTCTTCTCAATGGAGACACTTACTTGCTTTTTTCTTGTCTACTGATTTTTTTTTTTTTAAATCCCTGGGATTTTTTTTTTTTTTTAAATCCCTACAATATTTTTTTTAATCCCTGGGATTCTTACCTTCCTTTCAAGTTTGGCTGATATTGCCCATCAGTTTAGAAAGGTAGTATGAGAGCACAGGCAGACAGTTGAACAGGTGGATATGTACACAAAGGTAATGCAACAACAATAAACAGCACTTCCTCAGAAAACAAGCCTAAAAATTATAGTCCAATGACACCAAAGCTGTAACTTATCTTCAACAGTAGCTAAAGAGGAAACAGGAGGGTCTATTGCTTTTTTGAATGTTATTTCTAGGGTTATTAGTGACTGATTGCACTTTGCCTTATAACAGCTGGGTATCTTAATTTATGTCAAGTATTTGTTCGTTCTGTAATTATGACACCATGCTCCATAAAATGTGATGCTCTTATGTATTTTTTATGTCATACAACGTATAACTCCATTTCATTATGCTCCCTCTGACTTTCCCTAAATTGATATGACATCTTATAATGACTTAATGAATACTAAATCAACAAATCAAACTTGGAAAATTAAAGCACGCTAGGCCTCCTGTTTTTAAAAACACAACAATCTAGTCCTTGTGCTGATGCATCATATGTGCAGTTCAGAAAACACAGAATCAAGTCTGAGAAATCACTGAGCTACTGGACACTGCTTTAGCTTGGGGGATTTATGCAAACACTATATGGGATGGAGAAGGGAACTGAAAGAAGAAGGGACACAGGAGGGAGTACAGCAGAATTTCACAATATTCTGTAAGGGAATGTCAGCCTGAATCTTCTATCCTTGGAAGCTGTAAGGGATGGTTTTGAATGTCATACCTGGGCACAAGCCCTTCATCTAACCCAGACATTATCAGGTCCATAGTATGTGAAAAAATCCTTCTGTTGAGAACACAGGACTTTAGCACAAGGGTAAGCTGATGGGTTCTGTACACCTTACACGTCTTAAAGGAAACCCAAGGGCAGCTGTGGTCACCATGCACATGTATAGCACCATAAAACACATTTGCTTTTAAGGTAATATCAGCTGACTTTGCCATCCTTCCTTATGCACATACCCTACTGAGCCTGAAGTCATCTCAGAACAAAGTCTAAGTATCTCCCAGAGCTGAACAGGAGGTGTCCTGTGTCCAGATCATATAGAAAAGTGAAACAAGGTAAAGCAGCAGACTAGATTCAGCCAGAATACGTGTGCCCATCTACCAGCACATGATATAACTACCACCCAATATCTCCTGATCATTTTCTAGGTAGCACAATACAACCTGGGGACATGAATGTTAGGTGTGTTGCACTGATGCTTGCAGGCACTCTTTTATCACTTCATAAAAGCTTGAAATCACAATGCAACAACAACAAGCACATGTGCTACATATGAAGTCGATCTGCAAACACAATAATAAGCATTCAGCAAGTGTGCTGTAGCTAGCAGAGGTAAAATTGTCATTTGACCAATGCTAGTATTACTTCAGATTGGAATCAAGACACCTCAGTATAAGGGATCTTATCTGGGGTTTTTTTGTAACTTAGTTTACACCATTGCAATTAGTAACAGTTATTTCCTATTTTGTTCTCCTCGACAAAAGTTATTGTTTCTCTATTTCAAGGACAAAATCATCAAAACTATGTTATTTTAATACTGAAAAACATAATACTCTAGCTAGCAAGATCTAATAAAAACAGGGGCCTTAGCTCAAGATGTGCCCATTTCTTTCAGCAAAAGTAAAAATATGTTAATCAAGCTAAATATTGCATTAGGAGCTTTCAGGGGAAAAAAAAGTTCATGGCTGATTTGATATACAGAGGAAGGAAGAAAGAGGGAAGAAGCCTGAATAACACTTAAGAAAAGGCTTTTCATCATCATCATCATCCAAGCTGGACAAAAATGTGGGAATGTTGTTAGAGGCATTTCCATGGGCTGACTTACGTCTTAAGATATTATCATGACTCTGGAGAGGTCTTAAGTTATTTGAGCAATTATTAGCAATTATTAAGTGAGCAATTTTTACACACAAGAGCAGTAGATTTTTGTCTCAGCAAAGAAATATGCACATCTAGATAAATATACATTTATGTATGCTTCAGATCTTCTTAAAATAGCCTCACTGTTTTCCTGTTCACGCAATTCTGTTTATTGACTTAAATGTATTACACAGAGAATATAAAATCTTAAGCAGACAAAAAGTTATTCTGGATAATTTTCTTACTAGTAAAGAAAGCGAAGACAACTCAGTTCAATGTTTAATTTTGATGCTTAATTTTATCAGTGTTTGAACCTACTGAATAGATTTGCTGAGAACACTGAGTCCTTTTGCATAAGTAAAGTTTAAAGAATTATGAATGCCAATGTATAGAGGAAAGGGGGATAGAATATTAAAGAATAGTAAAGAACATCCAACAGAGCATAAACAGGTGTCAAAATAAATTGATACAGATGTTAAAAAAAAAAGGAAAAATCACAATGATCAAAGAATAGTTTCACAAGAAAATGCAGTAAGAGATAAGGGATAAAAGCTTTGTAATTCTGTAGGACAGATAGGAAATGAGGGGACAAAGGGGAAAGAGACGCGGCTAAACGAAAACTTAGGAAGTCTATAGGCATTGTGCCATAAAATCACTACTTTGGAAGGTCACGACACAGCTCCTTCATTACTTCAGGCACTCTGATGTAAAAAGCTGCAAAAAAATATATAATTATGCCACAGAGACAGAGGGCAGAAGCTAAGTCCCAGCAGATGTTCAGGCTGAGTGATATGCATTGTGGAAGCACCCAGGATTCTGCCATGACACATCAGCATTGTGGGTCCAAGCCAATCTGCACCAACCAATCTTGGACCAACACTTTCTCTTCTCTGTATAAACAGCATAGACCTACCTAGTCCAATCTTTATGTAGATATACAAAATATTCTGCTTCTCCTCTTTGGAAATGGCATTCTCACTCCTCCTTAATTCACAGATTGCAATTAATATTGATGTAAAAAGTAATGAGAGATGCCGAAGAAAAAATTTAGTTCACAGGGAAATCACCGGGATTTTAAAAAGTATTTTTGGAATAAAAAAGGAACTTGAAGTGTGACATAAGCCTACTTATAGATATAGACAGAAAAAAACAGATAATGTAAAAAAGTGCACAAAATATTTTTTCTCTCCATTTGAAGAGAAGAATGAAGGAGTAACTATATTATATAAGGATGAAGAACTAATTTCCATCCTATTAGCATCTAAGGAGGATGTTGAAACACCTATTAGCAGTTTAAAATATCAAAAGACTGGGGTAGTCTAGGTTCAAGGACTCTAATGAAGCACAGTGAAGATCTCTGACTTCCTTATGTTGATCCGTGCTTAAGTGTGAGACACTATTTTGTAATGCTGAAAACAAGTAAGGAATATAACCTGCTTGCTCCAGCATAAGACAGGTAGCTGAATGCCAATGTGGAGAAAAAGGAATTCAGAAGTTTACAAAGGATGTGCTTTAACTTACAGCTTTAAAAATATATGTACTATTCATTCAGATCAACAAGACTTTCTGGAAAAGTAGGTCTTGACAAACAAAATGTTTAATTTTTTTAACATGGAAATGAGCAGCTTGGCTAAGAAAGACACTTCCTTTGCCAGCCACACTAACTTAAGGTATTGCCACTTCTCCTCACCCTCAGCGTGTTGCAGAGCTGTTCCAACATCCCAGGTGCTGTTCCAGCACAGCCTGCAGAGCTGCCCTGTGAACGGGATGAGAGGCTTAATCTACATCTAAAGTAACACCTTCCCCCTCATTTTAAACTCTTCCACATTTCTTTCTCCACTTCAATTATAGATACATAAACCTTAATGAAAAGCATGGAGCTGCATGGCAAAGGTAGGAATGAGAGATTGAAAGGCAAACAGCACATTCCTACGAGCTAAAATTGCCACTAAAGCCTCCACTTCATGGAACTACCGCCTTGCTGATTTATGGCAGCAAAATGTTGTTGTGAGGATTCATTACCAAACTGAACGCTTCAGTGAATTTTTCCACAGTCATTGGTACTAATCCTGATGCTTTGCAACACTTTTAAATCAATAGTATGTGAATAAATACACAATCACATCTGTTGTGTATCTAATCTCAAATTTTTATGATATCGAAATATAGGAAGGATGCAGGTATAAGAAAGACGTATAAGAAAGATTCAACTGATGGAAAAAATTACTGTCATCTTAAAACAAGAAAGGGAGCTCAGTCTTTCGAACTTCTCAAAATTAAACTAATATATGGCTTGATTACATAAGGCAGAAATATCATATGCAGAAGTCATTCAAGTCATAGAGCTTAACAAGAAAGAGGAAACTAATGGTTCTTACATTATCTGGTTCTATGTCTTAAGAGCCACTCTGCAAAGAAGTTAGCAGCCAGACTAAAAATGAAAGATTTCTTTCAATTTTACTCACATTAGATTTATATAGTATTTGCTTCAGAGACTTTTATGGATTTGTCCACACTGGTGAATACCTGATAATCCAAATCTCCAAAACCAGGTCTATAGAAGTTCCTGCTAAGGTGCTGAGGAGAAAACACACAAATGCCATCATAATTTGATGAACTGTTCTTCTTTTAAAGGAAGACTTGCTTCTAAATATAGAATGTAAGTACATCTATAATATACATGAGCAGCAAAAGCTCATGTAACCTTTTTCAGATTATGCATCTTTCTTAATAAAGCCAGGAACATTTTAATATTTCATAATTTCCCATAATGCTGGTAATTACCACCAAAAAAAAAAAAAAGTAGATGGATGCCTCTATAGAAGTGTCAGAGTTTGAAGTTTTCTTCAGGCAGTGCTGCATGGCTGTGCTTTTCTAACTTCTTGACTGCCAGGAATTACTATTTTCATGGTCTCTCAATATGACCGAAATGTTGTAATTTGGTTTGGTTATGCCAACAAACAAAATCTTAGAAGTCCTAGCCCTATTTTTCTGAATGATTGGACCAACATAATTTCAGGAGGCATCCTTCTGAACAGATGATTCTAAGGGTCCTCTCAGCCCACCTGCACTTGTCCTTGCACTGCTGCAGTCCTCTCTGGACCCCATGCTGAGGACACATAAAGAGGAAACCAGCAGAAAACAAAACTGACAATAAAAGGAGTCGGGTTTGCTGGATGAGGGTGTTACACCAGATCAGAGGACTTCCATTTGTTTGAGGTAAGCAGAGGGAGCATGTGGCTACAAACAGGGAAACAGTGGAGGAAACGGGATGAAATGAATCAGCTAGGTCCCAGCTGGTCACAAGCTAGACTAGCTCAGCCAAGCCACTTAACTGCTGTTTCTTACACATATGCTATCCAGCTTTCTCCCACTCTTGCAACCTGTCAAACAGCCTCTCTTGACTTTGTGAACAGACAACTTCTTGATCTGTCTATCTTAGCTTCTAATTAGGTCAGCTATGGTTGCTGCATTGGACAGGATCTTTTACTGACTTCACTGCAAAAAGTCTTAGGCAGCTTCTTCCATTAAACTAAATAATGGTGCTTAATACATACATATCCTTTAACCAGATTTACAATTTTTTAAAGGTCAGATAACAATCTGCTGGCAGCAATTACAGTATTGCTTGTCTAAGTTCTTTAAAGCTGCATAAATTTTCCACTACTCACTGACAGAAGAAACAGGGCAGAAACAGAATGTCTCCTATTTGAGATACATTTGAGATTTTTCTTGACTATATTTAATCATAGAATTAAAAAAAGGCTAATACAGCAATAAAAGCACTGAATTTTTCAATATCATGTGATGTGCAATTATCTTAAAATGGAGGTATAAATTAGGTTCTGGTTACAAATTATAAGAATCATCAGATACAGGCAACTTACCAGCCAGTATCAGAACAAAGAAACAAGAATAATATAATTCCGGAACTCAATTTTTTTCTAAGTCAAGACTCTACTTGTATGAGAACCCACAGTAATATTTTTGTCCCTATCAACAATGGACTGATCAGACAGAACCCACATCCTTATTATCTACTTCCTGAATCATTCAGTATCACCCATCCCTCTACCCCAATATTTTAAACTGTTTTCTTGGAATTGAGTTGTTTATTTTGTGTAAGAGCAACATATAAATAGATCTTTGTAAATGAAAAACATTTCCACATTCCTGGCACAAACTTTTAACATTTGCAGTCAGCATGATTCAGAAGCAGGAGACACCTCCGACCCTCAATTTGCTTTCCATACACATAATTACAGTAACACACAGCAATTTAACACTGCGAGACAAAATGACCACAAGGACTTTCTCTAGCTGGAGATCTCCCTGTTCCTGAAAAAAAGAGAGCAGGATGCTCTGACTTTATAGCCTGTATTTTCACAGTGTATGTTCTTACTGATGGTCTTAGAAGCAAGTCAGTCCCCACACTAAGCTCCATCCATGCTGTCACCGCTGTACTAATAGTCCCACCTGAAACAGCTTTAAGCTAGTGCAGGTATTTTCCTGGATAAACTGCAACAATTCCCTAACACCTCTAACACAATTTAATTAGGAATCCACAGGCTGTTGTACTCATTCTCTAACATGGCAGGATCCTCTTGTTTATGAGTACTGGTAGTGTCAATCAGAGACAATCTGGTCAACACGGCTTCTCCCGAACCATGCAGGGTGGAAGATAAATGAGAGGGAGGATAAATATGAAAGGTACGTGAACAAACTCACCTCCTGGCTTTGAGTCTCTGTTCCACAATATCTTTTTCCTTTCCTATGATGGAAAAGAGCTAACTTTTTTTTATTTTCCCCGAGGTTGTAGTGCCCTTACCGCAACAGGATCCTGAACAGTGCTTTCTAAGAAAACATACATCTACAGATCACTAGTGACATACTAAAAACATCATAGAACTATTCATCCCTGTGACTTCAGGAGGTGTCTGACAGCAAAGCCAAACAGCAGTTTGAGAGGGGTTGATCATAGTCTCTCCTGTCCTTGAGTCTCAAAGACTACCATCATGAGTGACATACTGATCAGAGAGAGACATATACCTCTGTGTGGTCTCACTGGAAGACTTGCCCAGGTATCTCAATTCAGAAAATACATACACACAATGTATGATTCACCATCAGTGCCATTCGACTCACTATCAGCGCCATTCTTTTCACCATCAAAATACATGAAACCTGGGCTGTAATCTGTCAACTGCTGTGAAAGACTCATCAAGTCAGGAAAGAAAAAGGACAAAATCTTTACAGCTACAACCACAGAAAACTGAAGTCAAGAGAGCAAAATTACTCTATCCAGAACTGAGCCAGGGTGTAGAAACAGGTTCTCAAAGATGCAGAAAAAACATCATAGCTTTCAGGTCTCCTCTTTTCTGTCTGCTCTAAAGATTAGTGGCAATAGTCTGAATCAAAAGGTGGTGTTGGGTGAAGACTGAACCACAACTACATAAATAAAGGTTATAACATACATTAAAGTATAGCAAAACTCTCCCTCCCTCCACTATGTCACAAGTTCAGTCCAAACTTTAATCAAGACCTGGAACACCAAAGATGTTTAGGTTCTCATTTCCAGGACATAATAAAGTGAACCTTAAATCATTTATTTTATTTTCCATGACAGTGTGTTTCCTTAGCATCAGCATGACACATCATTTATGACTTTAATATGCCGTATTTCATACATTTTAGCCTATTTCACAGCACATCTGTGCAAGGCAGGAATG
>NW_010412481.1:50037-52028 GCF_000710305.1 Buceros rhinoceros silvestris | reverse complement strand
GGAATGCTTTAGAAATCATAATGTTTAATTTTACAACGATCATGCATTATCATTTCAACCATGCTGACAAGGAAAATTCCAGTCTATGCATAAAATTGACTCACCTGACATTCATCATACCAATTGATGTAGATGAAATGATATTCCACTCGTCCCTCAGCTTCTTCCTTGTCTCCCCACTTCATATTTAACCCCAACAGAATACCAAATGCCTCCACAACTCTCATTTTCCCGGGCAGACATGTGGGCAGATTTATAAGTATTTTGTAGTGTAACGGCCATTGACCCATCATTTAAGAAAAGTAGTTTGAGATTTCTCTAATTTCATTTTTAAAACAGAAATCAAATAGAAATTGGTGAAATTGGTCTGCCACACACAAGGAAACCACCGTCTGGGGCTCACTGAGATACAAAGATATAAAGATCCCTTTCATCAAGGGTTATGCTGAGGGTCACAGTGAAGTGTTAGCAATAAGCTGTTGCTTCAGAGGCTCCTTTAAAATTTTACAGGCTTTGCAAGAGAAAAATAAAGATTTATAAATTATCTGCCTGGTGATACTGAAGATTAGAAGAACTATTTATTATAAGTCCTTTATGGAAGCATTAGCCTTGCCACTAAAATCTGTTTAGATGGTTTGATAATTCCTTTCAGGAAACAAACAGACAGAAAAAACATCTGGAAAATATAAGTCAGATATAATTAAAGAAATAATATTTTGATATGTTGTTTTGTTAAAGGATATTACCCAAAGGCAAATTCTAAACATGTCCTTTTATTAATTGCCTAAGGACTCAAAAATATTAACGATACTTACAATGATGTACACTTTTTACATTATGCAAATCTTAGACCTCAGCTCTAATCTCCTATTTAACAGTGAGAATTGTTCTTGCCTGAGGTCCCTGCTACTCAGACTTCAAGAGATTAAAATTAGCTCTCCAAACTTATAAACCTTTTCTTTGATATAAAAACAACCTCAGACTTCATGAAAAGGAAAAATATCAGCAAGAAGCTCAAAAGATAGCAATGTCCCTTTGTTAAAAAAATGCCCCCATTTCAGACATCAGCCATTGTCTCTATGGCACTGGATTTAGAAACTGTGACAGTGGAGCTCTGCTGAAGCACAACAGTATGTCAGGAGAGCAGAGACTTCTGTGTACATAAGCACATTTTTCAGGATAGCACAGTAAGCACCCTAATTCACAGAAAACAGATAAGTTTCTTTGAAGCAGTAGATGTGTCCACCTATTTCTGCTTTCTTCAAGACCCTTATTACACCAATGGCATTTGGGATAATACAGAGCAGATCAGTACCTCCTTCGTACTATGGCAAGGGTACCCTTAAATTGGAAGATGTTACCTTCAGTTACTGTTTAAAGGACTAAGAAAAATCTTGTTCTGAAAAGTGATGCGGAGGTTGAGCAAAATTATTGTTTAAGAAATGTTATTTCCTCTGAAGATGCAGGGGGTAAAATGGAAGTTATCCCACAGGTTCAGCCCCAAGGAAACAGTATGATTTTTGCAGTACCTTTGCCAAACATGAACTCTCTGTTTGCCATAAATTCTATTTTACTATAGATGTAGATCAGCACAATGTGCACTGAAAAAAAGAAATGTTGGTAATAGCTAGTTTGAAACTGGATTAAAAATGCTGAGGATCTGCTTAAAAATGGTCAGGAATAATTTACAGGTTTTATTAATTTTGGAATATGTCTGTATACTGATTTTTTGCAAACAACGTGTTGTGGGGTCAGAAAACTGAGTCATGACATGATGCGAGAATTACGTATTACAGGCAGGTGAGTAGTTTTGGAAACCATGACCACTTGTGGGATTTCACACCACAGAAATAACATCTTCAGAGGTTATAATACCCAATAAAGGAACGATTCTGAACTTGTTGAGGAAAAAAGCAAGCTCAGCAGACACAGAAGTTAATTGAACCAAGCATAGCACTGGGAACAAAGTAGCTGGAATTTCCCTCCATGTC
>NW_010412481.1:49425-49840 GCF_000710305.1 Buceros rhinoceros silvestris | reverse complement strand
CTTGCATCTATTACAAGCTGGTCTGAAGGCAGGAAAAGCAGCTGGAACTCACATCTCTGCCTGGTGGCTGGCTGTGCTGAATGTCATGGTTTATAGGTATCTCTCTGTTCAGGTTTTCCTTGAAAACTTAACTCTAATGGCTTTCTTTGATCAGCTGAGTATCTTTCAGGTTCTTTCCTCTAAAGTGTGCAGCAGAATACTTATACTTCAATTATGTAACCTATCATCTGCATAGGTCCTGGCCATCCTGCAAATCAGCACTCATTCCTGTGCCAATGTGAGAGTTTGAGCATCTTCTCCACTGCAACAGCATGACTGGAATGGTTCAGAGTAAACCACTCATTGTTTTGCAATGATCTTACCATCATCTCACCAATACGGAATGGCTTCAGAAGTAATTGCACAGCTACAATTC
>NW_010412481.1:10098-49315 GCF_000710305.1 Buceros rhinoceros silvestris | reverse complement strand
CAGGAGGTTAGTGGGAGTAGGACTCAGACACATCATGCAGAAAATATTTGTGCTGCAACTCAAGATACTAGTCTCTAAACTATTCAGGTATGTTTAGCTTAGCCCAGGTTGGGACAGGTGAGCCCCATGAGATGGGTAAAAACAATCCTGCTTGGAGGTGAACTAGGTATGCTCCTGGAGGAAAGCTTGAAGGGACTAGATTCTAAGGTGTGTCAGGTACAGAAAGATTATGAGAAAAACAAGGACAAAGGAAAGAGACTGCTAAGAGGAGAAGGGAGTTAAAAAGCTTTAGAGTTGCTGGAGGAAACCCCATTTTTATATTACTCAGAAAACTGACTTGGCTAACACTAAATTGAACCCATCCAGAAGGATGTCGTGGGGAAAGAGAAAAGATTTTTATAAAATGCTTTTATTCCTATTCCTTTTTATCTAAACACCTTGAGTTTTCTGAATTTAGAAAGTTAATTTTAATTATAAGCTAATAAAAACATGGAGTGGGGAGTAATTGTTGAGTGGGTGAGGGCTGTTGAGTTTAAAAGACTCTCCCCTTCAGACACTTCACCGCAGAAACAGGTCTAGATAAATCCTTTTCAACTACCTTTTAGCCAAGCAATAAACATAGTAACATTTGCAAAGCAATAACTACAAATTCTTTGTGGACTCACAATATTAGGAATAATTCCTATTCTTACAGCTTTCAGCACGAACTGGAGAAGTCCTTAAATCTTCACGATACTCCAGAGTACATTTACTGTGATTCAGTGATGTAAATATAATTAAAATTAAACTAACTTGTAAACAAAAAGAATAAAGTACATTTTGTGATACGGTATCTTTGATTTGGTTAATATGAAAAACTGCATATTCCACAGTGGGTTTCCAATTCATAATTAATTAGTGATTTTTATTGAATTCACTTTTACAAATACTTTGTTTTAAACAAAACCCAAGAGCTCTGTAGACTTCATTTGCATTTTGTTAATTTTCTTTCCATTGCCATGAAAAGCTATTCACTATTTGTCTCCGACAATTGTTCAAAGAATGTCATATAATTTTTGAATTTTACTTGAAGCCTATTAATGAAAATTGGGAATTCATTTTGCCTTACTTATCATATCAATCACATGGCAAAAAAATACATGTAGGTAGGCTTCATTAAAGAATGAGATAAAGATTGCCTGAAATGTTATATATATCCTGAGTCTGACTATACTGCAAAATTTTAAAAGTTATTAAAGAAGCTATTACCATGGCTGGCATATTTTTCCACATTTACTTCCTATATGTAGATTAAATTTTTATTTCATTTTGACGTATTTATTTTTTTCCTATGACAGATTTGTATTCAATAGTCAGATTAGTTCAGTATGCATGTGTTTGAATGATAAATATTTAACACGTTTCTTCACTGAAACTGGGTATATATATTCTCTACAGAGAAGGAAAAGAATCAGTCAGATCACAATAAAAACCTATTGTTTGATCTTCAAATAACAGGGGAATAAGAAAGTTTGCACTGTCACAGTTTATGCTTCTACAGTTTCTGAGATGAGAAAAATATTCACAACACAAAAATAAATTTACATTCAATTTTGATGAAAATCTTTTAAAAAAAGTTGATTGATAAAAAGACTAAAGATGACAAAAATAATCACAAGAGTTTCCCCGATAGATTTACACTTATGACTCTCATCATCTTAAGGGAATTTAAACTGCAGATATGCTGTTAAGTTATCAGTGGACAGAAAAAGATTGTGAGAATATTTCCAGTGGAGAACCAACACATTTTCTGAGAATCAAAGATGACAAGCTCACAAGTTGCAAAGAAGCATAACTTGTACCGTGAACATTATTCATCAGGTTGAAGCCTTTTTCAAAATAAGCCAGGGGATAGTACAAGGTTGACAACTGCTCTCTGGGAAGTTTTATTTTGTCAAGAATTTCACAGATGCGATTATGCTGTGTAATTTCAATATATTTTACCAGACTCCTTCAGGCACGGTTAACACTCTACTGAAAAATATATCAACAAAATTGGTGAAGTACTTCAACATATTCAGTGTCACTTAGGTGAGGCAAACTGAACAGCTGCAAGAGATTTAAAACTTCCTACCAAGTTATTTGGCTCTACCTGATTATTAAATGCAGTCCCTCACCATAACAGGCTACCAAACATATGTATTTACCCAGAAGCGTACACAAGAAAAAGCATTCTTTGCCATTCACAATCGACAGGTAAGAACTCTTCCTCAATCCATTATTCCACAGAGAAACTTGAAACGTAAGTACCAAAATCCATAAATTAAAAAAAAAAAAGACATGGAGTGACTGCCCAGAAACAATGGAAAATACAATTGTTCTATGTTTTCACTGGAAGAAAATTTATCAGGCAGAGAAAGTTGAGTAATTCAATGAAAAGAACTAAAACACACTACAAATTAAGACCAAAAAATCTCTTCAGTCTATTCTAAGTTAACATGGAGAAAAACTTCATCTTGGTCATCTCTTTAAGTGTTGTATTGGATTTGTGTGGCCAGGTTTTGGCAATCGGGGTGATTTCCATGAGAAGCTGCTAGAAGGTTCCCCTGTGTCGGACAGGGCCAATGCCAGCTGGCTCCAAGATGGACATGCCACTGGCCAAGACCAAGCCCATCAGTGACAGTGGTAGTGCCTCTGTGATAACTTTTTTAAGAAGGGGGAAGAAAACTGCAATGGAAGTGGAAGAACATAGTGAAAATATGGAAGAGAAACAACTCTGCAGACACAAAGGCCAGTAAAGAAGGAGGGGGAGAAGGTGCTCCAGGCACTAGAGCAGAGATTCCTCTGCAGCCCGGGGTGAAGACCAAGGTGAGGCAGGCTGTCCCTCTGCACCCCATGGACATTAACAGTAGAGCAAATATTCATCTGCAGCCTGTGGAGGACCCCAGGCCAAAGCTCGTGGATGCCTGAAGGAGGGTGCGACCCCTTGGGAAGACCGCACTGGAGCAGGTTCCTGGTAGGACCTGTGGGGAGAGGAGCCCACACTGAAACAGGTTTGCTGACAGGTCTTGTGACCACACGCTGGGGACCCACGCTGGAGCAGTTCATGGAAAACTGCAGTCTGCGTGAAGGACTCATGTTGGAGAACTTCACAGAGAACTGTTTCCTGTGAGAAGAACCCCATAGAAGAGCAGGCGAAGAGTGGGAGGAGTTTTTCCCCTGAGGAGGAAGGCAACGCAGAAACAACCTGTTATGAACTGATTACAACCTCCAATCCTGCCCACCTGTGCCATTGTGTGGGAGGAGGTAGAGAAAATTTGGAGTAAAGCCCAGGAAGAAAGGAGGGGTAGGTGGAAGGTCTTTTAATATTTGGTTGTATTTTCCATTATCCTACTTTGATTTAATTTTTAATAAATTAAACTCATTTCTTCAGGTTTGTTTTGCTCATGATGGTAATTGGAGAGTGATCTCTTACTGTTCTTATCTCAACATACAATCCTTTTGTTATTTTTTTCTCTTCCCTGTCCCACTGAGGAGAGTAGTGATAGAGCAGCTTTGGTGGGCACCCGGTGTCCAACCAGGGTCGATCCACCACAAGTGCCTAAAAAGACAAACGAAAGAAGCACTTCCCCCTGAGAGGTTTCGGAGCATTTCTAAGGCTTCCTTGACCAGTATTCCACCTTTGTCAGTGGCCAAAAGAAAATGAAAAACACCCAGAGTCTGTATCACACATAAAAATGAAACTCATTTTTTCCTGTTGTTTTCAGTACACCAGCAAAACCCATGGGATTACTTAAATGCAATACAAATATTGTATTTATGTTAAACAAGCATGGTCATCAATACTTTCTTTAGTTATGTCTAAGGAATATCAATAAATTCATGAGCTGCAGCTGCACATCTAATACTTATATCTCTAATTTCAGGAACGTACCTACCCCATTGTATAAATCTTTCAATTTGTTCTTCATGTCCCATCATGAAATAATTTTCCTTCTTTGTCTCCACAATTGTTCAAAAACACTTCCCACAACCTTACCCTGTTTTCAAAAACCAGTACTTGAGTGATCACACAAAGAAAAAAAATTGATCACAGACAAACTCTTGTATGGAAGGCTTTTATATCTGCAATAAATAGACTGCATTTCATAAAGTGTGAAAATCAACAGAGGGCAACCTGCATTAAAATACTAGATGAAATCAAAGGAGCTCTACATAAATTTCTCAATAAATTTCAAATAGCTGTGCACTTAGATAAGGGCTTTTAAAGTTCTACATTGTAGGGTCTGTCTTTTGGAGTATTAATTATATTCCGAAAGATCTTTATAGGTGAAACCACTGCCTCATCGAGGTCAAGAGGTGTTTCAACATTTGCTTCAACGTGGCCTAGACCTATCCTTAGATCAAAAGATACACACATGGGAAAAGAAAGGAAAACCACACATGAGCCCAGTGTTCTTTCTGAATTTTCTTTAAAAAGTAATTTACGGTCTCTCTTTTATAAACACCTTCAGGATTAGACCAATCTCTCATTGCTGTAGCGACAGTCACATGAAACACGTGTTGCCAGATCTCAACCATTCAGCTAAGGTTGCAGTTCTGTGCATGTTTCAACATATTTTTTTTTTTCTTGTATGTATTTCAACCCTTTTACAGCTGAACTCCTCTGATGTTTCAGTGGTGTGTTTATGAAATGCAGGGCAGTTTATCCAAATAGCCATTCCTGTTCTTAAAGTTAAAACCACCCATCTGGCACATAACTTGGTGCCAACTGTTAAGCACTGAACGGATAGAGGGTCATGACAAAATGCTAATTTTCTTCATGTTTTGCATGAGAACAGTAGGATGAATATGGAGGCTATTAAAATGTGAAAATGATTGATGCAGGCCTCATCAACAGCATCTCCTACTCTTAACTCCAGTCAATGATTCAAATAATGCCAAGACAACATTTTCAGGAAGTGTGTATGGAATTTGGCAGCTTCTTCAGCTTTCTGGCTCATTTTATGAGCAGTTCCACAAAACCCAAGTCAAATCATCCTCTCCTTCAAAGACTGTTTCTGAAATAATATCTGGCTGGTGTTAAAAAGAACGTACTGAAACATGCTCCTGCTTTAGTAGTGGCAAGTTCAACTAGATGCAAAGGGAAAAATAAGTATTTTAATCTCCAGAAATGCATCTTATGATATTAATTAAGAGACACTTTAAGGGTCTTTCTGAGAGTTTTAAATTCATTAATGAAATCTATATCTCTGACTATTGGAGTCAGGGCCCTGTTGACACCACTAGCCCTGACTGTTCCTGCCCAGCCCCCTGGGGCTCCCCCAAGGCTCAGGACTCCTCATTTCTCCCCCCAGAGCCATCAGCCCCTGCTCCAGCAACATCGCAGCTGGGCTGATCTCCAGCTCCCCACAGGCCCCTGTCCTGGTCCGTCCTCCAGCCCATTCCCACGGAGGTGCCCAATGGCTGGGGCTGCAGCTGCCCTGCTCCTGGCTGGAGATGTAGTCACATGTACTTTTCCCCAAAGGTTAACGTGTCTTTGTAATTCCCCAATTTCTCCTTCTGTTTCAGTAACTATAGTTAGTGGTTCTGCTATCATACAACTATGGATCAGAAAACAGTATGATCTTCAAAAATAATAATGTTCTTGCACATCAAAATCTATGTTTCTGTCTCTATCCAATTTTAGGAGGACACTAGGTCAATATTACAAAACAAAAGATTCCATTAATTTTCAACAAGAAATCTTAATGTAATTCAAAAGATGACATATTATTAAATACGTATTTTCAGAATTCCCATTGGAGGCCAAAAACATTGCTAAAACTGACTGAAACATGGTTCTGTGGGTCTGCATATCAACTGCTGAAAACTCCAATTTCTACTCAAGATTTTATGAAAGTTATCAAAATTCCACAATGCCACGGAGTCCTGCCAGTGCGAATTGAGTCTCAACATCAAGTTCTGCAATTTATGTAACTAAATTAATAACTATTACTTTTCTTAATCAAATAAAGATGTCAGTATAAAAACCAGGGATTACAGGTTGTCAAATATCTACTAAGAAAACTTTAGATTAAAAAAGAATTACAAAACATTATAGTGAAATTTTCTATGTGTTCAGTTTTGATGGTACAGTATATGACCACTTCTCTGTTATGATGTTTCTAGAGAAATAATTTATATAACGTCCATTTTAAGTATCAATTTTGGATACTTAAATTAAATACAGATAAGATGATTATTATTATAGTTGCTGGTATTAATGTTGTTGCTGTTGTTATTATTATTGTTATTATCATTATTATTCAAAGCTGGGAAAAGCCATTAAGATAATATTCATAGTCCAATGCAGTCTCAAACAAAGAAATTGCTACTCTGCCTCCATAATATCTCTCTCATCGTCACTAGCAGCTGGAAGATCAGCAGGTTTTCATCCATTATCATTAGTTACTGGGCTTGATGATGATTACTGTGCCACTCGAGTCTGGGATCAAATAATTAGTACTTGTAACTGAGAATGTGAGCCTTATCACAGCTTCTGCCACTCTCACGGCAATTACAATGTAAAGATAAAAAACGTGTTCTGTATGATTGTATTTAGTCTGAAGTTAGTTTGTACCGAAATTCCTGATGCAGAACCATGCCAAGATCCCCGAAGTATTAGTGAGACATTCCTAACTAGTTAGTTATTGAGTCTTTTAAGTACTATTAATAATGCACACACATTTTCCTAACCTGTTAAAACTACCCTATGCCAAATCATCCAGACCTGCATAGAGGCAAAGTGCATCTCGGATTGCATCTTCTCTAACAGATTTTAAAACAGTAGTTTTTTATAGTGTGTGCTATCACCTCCAGAACATCACTGTTGTTCTCTCCTTACAATCATATGCAAAAGGACATAGAGAATATTTGCCAAGATCCCACCAGTGCTGTTTTGGCCCCACTGCACTGAGTGGGTGTCCATTGCCTGCTGAGAGTGTGCCTTAGAAACGTTCAGTGTGAGAAGACCCAGAGAGAGTACTACACTAAATGTCTCATAGAGTTTGGAAACTGCTCTTCCTCTGCATGTTGCCCCTCATATTGTTTCAACAAATGTTCATAAATGCATATGAATGATGTCACGAGGAGCCTCAAATTTCAATTTTTCCCCATCCATACTCTTCTAATAAAGTTGTATGTTATTATTCACGTAATAAGAGCACAGTGCTATAAAACATGGAGAATATGTTATCAATAATAATAAGAATAGATACTGTCAATAACCAGGGATGTCTTTAAATTAAGAAGGGTAAATTTCAGCAAACTTTAAAATATTTATCATTTCAACTTTGATTCTGGGCACAGGCTTAAAGAACATTTTAATAACTACCGTAAAACAATTATTGTTTGGTTTATACAGTGTAATCCATTACTTGGCAATATTTATCACATCTACATTTAACAACTTCATTTCCTATTCAGAAAAATTAGTGAACTGTGGCCACTTCAATTTTATGAATTGGATCGCAGCCAGAGTGCCACAGTCCTGAGAGTTACATTATAGAAAGTGATAATCACTGAATGGTAAAGCTTCTGGTAAGAAAATTCTATTAAAAATACATAATCCACTGGACTATGAAATTTTCATATCGTTACCACATTTATGGCTCCAAATTTTCAGGAAAGAGGAGGGAGAGAAAAAAAGGAAAAGCAATATTTTTATTTGGAAATGATAACTTTTCCTTTCGGTCAGATATGAGCAAGATTTTTTCTTATGACAGAATCATATTATTAAAACATCTTAAAATAAATTAAGTAAAATTTTGCCATGGATTATAAAATAAGAGACAATTTTTTTTTTAATTATTTTTTCAAATTAGAAAAACGGATATCTGAATAGTCATACAAAGCTGGACCTTGATTTTAAGTGCATTCATACAGCCCATTAAGGGGAAGAGAGAACATGTTGAATGTTGGAATAGGCAGTGGATTGTTTGTCCGAGGGGCAATGCATCAGGGAGATGATAATAATCATTTTGGTGACCACTGTAACATAACAACCAACCTACATGCTTTTTTAAGATGGAGATCGAGTTTATACACTATTAGAGGACATAAAACTAGACAGTCTATTTTCACAGTTAGGAAAACAAAAGACGTTTAAATCTTCAAAAACTTAGAAGGAGGTGGGAGAAGACAGGCTCTCTTCAGCTGAGCCAAGAGTTGCCATTAGTGCATTCATCAAAAAAGTGGAATACTGACTCTGGTACTGCAACAAATGTTACCAAGTAATATGTAAAGCTGTCTCTCAGATACTGCGCTATTTTATCATGAAAACATTTCAACGTTATAAGATCTGAAGTGGAAACAGATGTCCAAACCTCCATATTTTTTGCAAAATGGGATTTCTGGTGTTTGGCGATTACTACAGATTGCACGACTGCCACTGACAATTTTGAGAGAATTGACAGTCTTGAGAAACATTTCTATTGTGTAAAATTTTACAGAATAAATGAATTTTCCAAGGGAAAATTATTCCACCAGATATATTTAATTTGCTTTAACATTATTCTCATACACTATTTTATACAAGAATGCACAAGATACCTGGTTCTGTTGTTAGAAGCAGCAGTAATTTCATTTCAAAACAAAGATCAAAGTATTTAAATTTCTGCACAATTCATTCTAAAGTAACAATATTTGTCTTGGAAAAAAAGCCTCATACAGAAAAGCACATTGTAGTTTAACTGCCTCAGATCAAACGAAACTAGTGACACCACAATTTTCATTATGGTATGTTCCCATTTTATCTTAAACTGTTTCTAAATAGTGACAAACTTATTAATCTCATCCAGATATTTCTTACTTTCAAGATATGGCCATGCCTTAGCATTAAGTAAGAATGAAGCCATATTTCTGTACTTAAACCAAAGCTGTTAAAGTATCATACAATAGCACATGTGCAGGATTTGATACACAATCTCATCTGCCACAGCTTTCTTACACATAATCCTTAGCATTCAAGTGCTGCAAAATTCGGATCATTCTCATACTACATACTCTAGTAGATCTTTTTCCAATTCCTTGGCACAGCAGTATTGCAAAATATTGTGAATTTATATACATTCATACAGAGATATTAAGGTCATGTCAGTTTTAACCACTACAGTTTCTAGTTACTACTAAAATCTCTACTACATCTGCAGGTTTTTTATTATTGGCATTTCCAGTTAGAAGCAATATACACTTTATTCTTAAACTGCCCAGAGCATATTTGGAGAATGTAGCATTCTACGGAAATGTTTTATAAGCAATATGTAAAAATTGAAGTAAATTATTTATATCATGTTGTTGAATACAGGATATAGGCATTTGACACAAGCTTTTTACTTCCAGGTTATGAGTTCAAATTCAACGCGAGGCAGAAAAGATAAAGATATCACCCGGTGCTAAACTGTCTATGACTTGTATTAGATGAAGGTCACAGCTTTTAGAGTCAGGGGGGACTATTATGTTTCTCAGGTCTGGCTCCAGATGCAGCACAGGCCACAAAGCTTAACAGAGTAATTTCTGCATGAAACCTATGAAATGTATGAGGTAAAGAATTTCTTTTGGAAAGGCATTCTTCCCATTCACACTTCATCTGATGAAGAACCTACACCACTGAATGTCTTCTTCACTATCAAAAAAGTATCAGTGCCCATTTAGGTAACAGAATGTTACAAAACACATTATAAAACCCAAAAGCCTTTCGCTGCAGACAGCAACACTAAGGAATGTACTTGCCCTATGCAGATGGAGTAGTGCTCACAGGAAAAAACAAACAAACAAACAAAAAGTACTGGTTTTGAATAAAACATAAAGAGAAAAATGCACAACGAAAGGGGCCTGGAACCAAGTAAGTCGCAGACGACCACCTTCCTGGGCTTTATGTGCTTGCCTTAGGACTACCCTTTCTGTCAGATCTTATCTAAAGATAATATATTTATTTGGGGGTTTTACTCAGTTTTTGTTGGTGATGTTCTTTTCTTGTTACAGATGAACAATTGTATTTTTATTAAAGAAATAAATTTCAAGTTGTATAGTTGAATCCCAGTCTATTAATCAACAACGCAGAATGCTACTTTAACTGCAAAATAGAGCACAAATTGCTTGAAGTGTTTTATTTTAATGCTCTATAAGTAGTAGGTAATACTTCAGTTATATAAAATGAGTTATTAATATTTCAGTGCATTCCTCCTTGGAGTGGAGAAAGCTTCAATTTTTGTCGTCTGTTTATAATTAGGCTCTAAATTTTAATTATTTGCTCTGAAAAGAAGGTAGAAAGTAGAGATACATACATAAACTTTCTCCTGTATCCCCGTCACTTAACCTCCATCATTTCACAGCCTCAGCTTTGCTGAGCCACCTAATGAATGAGGTTCTAGTGTAACTGAATGCAGGAATACGATTGAAGAGCAGTAACCTGTGCATCATTTTAAAAATTCAGTGAAAAGCAAAGGATACGAGCTTTACGGAATAGGCAACACTCGTGAGCACTATATTTAGAATATCTTTCCTCTGAGAACCAAACCCCAAAATAGAAAAAACGTTTTTACTTGGTAGATTTGAGGTATGCCTACATCTGTAAGACTTACTTGTTCATCTTACTGAATAAAGTTGTAAAAGTGCTTTTGTAGATTTTCAAAGTTTATAATTCCAACACAGGTAGAAGAGGGTAAAAAATACTGCGTTCTTCTTTGTGCATTACGATTTTGATTGATCATTTGCCAGTAAATTAATACTATACAAACCAGTGGGTAGCAAAGGAATTGCACACGTGGCATTGAACATACACTTTGAAAATGGTATTTTTCTTCTTTCTCCCCAACATTCTGAATGCTAAAATATAGAAAATAAAATCTTAGCTTAAAGCTCCAGCCTCTGGCTGTATCTTCAGAGACAGCAATTACAATCTCCCTGTTAACTGAAGAATTTCAAATAGTAGAAGCACAGTTTAAAGCTTCAAAGAATTTCTTGTTCAGTTCACTTAGTTTAACATATTTATTACTTTGGGGGGCGGGAAGGGGGGGATTAATCTGTTGGATTTCAAATATTCAAGCATGATTTCCTAACTTCATACATGATTTCAATTTTTTCTCTCCTACTAGGGGATTAAAATAAATCACTGTGGGTTTTCTTCAGTGGATTTTTAGACTTAAATGTATTGCAAACAAATGTTACCAGTTATCTTCTCTATCCATCTGGTTGGTTTTCTTCTTCTAGATTCCTAATGTGCAATCTCACAGACAAAAGACCAACTTCCTTACTCACTCCGCCCTAACTCTTGCTATATGCTGTCGATGCGTCTGAATAAAAATATATCATGGATAAAAATAATATTTTTTGACATGCCAACAGCAATTTTTAAAAAAATTATGAATTCTCAATTTATCTTGCTGTTTGGATTTTAAAAAATTGAAAAAGGTCTCATCTGATAAGGTATTATTTTTAAGCTCACAACTTGTATCAAATCAGTTTTCATAAACCTGAAAAAATCACTTCTTTGCTGAAAATAAACATGATAGACTTCAGCTAAAAGAATTTTTCAGGAATTCATGTCTGCCTGTAAAGAGATGCTTGTAGTAAAAGTACCTCTCAGCTACAGTGGTATGTATGTGCCTAAGCACATTTCCTACTTTATTTGATTTGCAGCCTGATGCAAAACCAATTGTCCTTTTGGTTTTCTTCTACTAAACTGTTGTTTTGATGACTGTAAGTAGTAGTGCACATGACAGGGCTGATAAGGAATTTAAATTTATGCCACTTTGTGTCTACAGTCTGTTTACATAACCCCCTGTTAACTCCCACAGAAGCTGACACAGCTGCAAGAGAGATACTATATAGTTCATTATGTCTTAAAAGAGCTGGTCTGACTAGATCAGTTCATCCTTGCAATACTTCCGAAAATCAGATTTATGGATAAGGACTTTAAATTCAAGTCCTCATGAATGTCCTTATTTCAGGAATAATAATGAAGCATCACAACTACGGCAGTTTGCATGTTTCTGTTCTATCATTTCATTTTCCCGTACTTAATAACTGACCACTTCAAAAACCACAGTGCATTTAAAATTCATAAATGTATGTTAACATAATACTGGTGATTAAGTTCTTTTGCAAGACATTGAGGGCAGAAGAGAGGAGCTGAAATAGACTTTGCAATTACAGCAGGGACAAGACTTGGATTAGAAGCATCTCAAAACCAAGATGTGCTGTTAACACTTGAAGCATATTTTCTGTGAATATCCCTTGTTGTCACTTCAGAAACAAGCTCTAAATTACGAGCACACACATGGTTTTGCATTCCCTCCTTCTATTACCCATTGCTATCAGAAGCTGAACAAGTCTGACACTTTAACAATAACAGGAGAGATTACCTCGTTGCATCTTTTCTAATCTTAATTTTCTTCTGTTTAACTTCAGAGTTAGCTCTTTATTTTGCTTTGGTATTATCATTTCTGTTTTCTTTGCCTTTTTCACCACTTCTTTTAACTTTGAATTCCCACAGGCAGTTGATCAGAAATGTGCAATTCAACGGGGAAAATGACTACTTTCTTGCCTTGCAAGATTTAGAAATGGTAATTATAAAACGTTTCCATTGTAGCTTTTTTGTTGAAGCCAAGTCTTTGAAACAAAACTCATACAGCCTATCTTCAAAAATATGGTTTTATGAGCTCTCCAGTAAACCATTTCTTACAAAACCCATAGCAAGGACAACATTTTTTGCTTTCTGTCCACATGGGAAAACAAATTTGCTTTTTGTCTCTCAAAAACTCCACCTCTCCACAGATTTGAGAGTATTTCAGCCTGCCTGACTGCCATAGTTTGTGTGCTGCCTGATCTGTTATATTTGCTGCCAAACCCACTGGTCAACTATGCTTATATGTCTCAGTAGTGTTCTTACATTAGGTCACATTGCAGAGGATGAGAAACTTCTGTCTTCGCATTAGCACAACGGGACATATCCATCCTTAGGTTCTTTACAATCACATAGTGTTTGCAGATATACTGATGATCTACATACTGGTATATGTGATATACATTGGGGGTTTTTATAGCATCAGTGATACTCAGTTTATCAGATGGAGAACACTTTCCTACAACAATGACATATTTTTAGTGCATCTTAATATGAGTGTGCGAAGCTTTCTGCTCTCTTCTAAACATTTGTATTCTTTTAATATGCATTTCCTGTTATTTTCACATTCCCTTTAGTTTGTTTCCTGTCATGGTTTGAGCTCGTGTAATGTCTTTCAGGTTCCTGAACAGGAATTAGATCTCAGGGAGGAGGGATGGATGGGCCCTCCAAGGAGATATGGAAGATACATCTTCTGCAAAGTGTGGAAACTCCAATAGGACCCAGAAAGATACTGTAAGGATAGGGATTCTATGTTCTCTCTCTAAATCTCCCTATGACTTGAATGGACTTAAATTTTATAAGAATGTATATGAAAATGTTCATATAAGTATGCTCTCAGTGAAATATCTCTGGTTGCTGAACGCACTGTTGAGATAAACACAATTTGGCCTAAAGACCAACCTGTGAGAGATACCAAGGCACTACATTGTCTCAGCATACTAAATGCTAAATCACAAGAGTGATGTCCTGTATATAACACACCAGGTACCAGACTCAAAAAGCCCCACAGATAGACTAGATCACTTCTAAATACAGCCATGACACTTTGGATTGGCAGTAGTCTAGAGAAGGAAAAGAGTAAGTAAAATGGGCTAGGAACTAATCTCTGGTTCCAAGGCTGGCAACACAGCAGTTTTTATTCACTTGCCAGAATTATTTTCATCCTCAAAATAGTACATCTAAAGCACCTACTGGAAACAGATCCTGGCATATAATGTTGACTCAAGCCACTCCTGAGAACTGTCTGGGAGATTGCTAGGTTGGAGCAGATGAAAGCTATGCCAGAGAGTACTCGAGACACAAAAATGTATGGATGGCTGTTAAACAGTGCTTGAGCCCTTGTCATTGCCCTAGTTCATTCACTTGTAAATATGCAAGCTAGATGACCAGCACTGAAGCTGGTTTACTTAAAACAACAATAACAAAAACCATCACTGTTTTTCTAACATACAGCGTGATCTTTGTGTGTCTGTTATGATGCACGTGTTGATACAAGGCTCAGCAGGACTCAGTTGCAGTACTTAAGTCAGACTGAAGAGTCCTTAGAGAAGTATTTGTTGGCATAAATTCTACTTCTTTTTCTAGAAGCACCAGCTGGGATCCCAGTTTCCACAGCGATATTTTTCATTTGAGGATTTAAGTAATACAGCCTTATGCATATCTGGCACAGAAACTATAAAGACAAGACAACTGATGAAGCTGAGGCTGACAGGGAACATCCTAGCTGGAACATTATCCATGGAATTGCTGAAGCTGGATTCAAAGCTGATCTCAGTATGCAGTCCCACAAAAAACCCGAAGAAAATAAATTGGAAATAAGCTTTTCTAGTCTTCTAGTTTATCTCAAAGAGCTTTAATGTTAAAACATTAAATAAGGATGTAGAATCTGCTCAGACAAAAAGACACAGCTAATTTAGATATCAACTAATTCTACCTTAAACATCTAATTTAACTTCAATTTTTCAATTAAGACTGAAGTTCTAACAAGTTTCTCCATAGCAGAAACTTTCAAGCATACATGCACAGGATCACACATATGCCTTGATGATGTAAACAGAGGATGGTATCAGAGGCTTGAAAGGTTGAAGTGCAAATTACAAATGGCAAATTGCAGGATTTCATGGCCAAGAAAGAGACAGAGAGCGTATATCCAACATATATGAACTGTATCATGCACATTCAGAACACAAAGGACATAACAGGAAATATAAAAGTCACAACCCCAACAAGAACAAGAAGCAAGCAAGCAAGCACTCAAAGAGAATTGTTTCATTATTGTCTCCCTGACTAAGGATGCTGTGTCTGATCAACGCTACAACTTCAATGAAAGCAAGGCGTATTCCTTCTCTATTCCTTTTGAGGAAGATAATTGCTTTTCGTTTGCTCATCACCAAACTTTGTAACTGTGAACTCAGTAAGCATATATATAGGAATATACTTACTATATAACTGTGTTCATGAGTGTGTTCTCACATGTGCTCCATTTCCTGCTCCACCCTTTCCACACTACAAAGTGTTTGACAGCCAGAGTAAACTCAGATGTGACATCTAGATACTGTTGTAGTAAAGAGCAAGGAATATCACCAAGATAGTTTTCTAAGATGGGCAAGTCTTCTTTTGGAGAATAATTCTCCATTGATTAGAAACCAAACTTAGACAATTAACCCAGGTTAGACACCTAATTTTTAGATTACTACAATCTGGAAAACTGTACCATGCTCCTCATATAGCCTTAATTTACCGATACAAAGCTTGTCAAAAGAGAAACTACTTCCACCGAAAAGCTTCACAGCTAGACATACAAAGCTCCTTAAAGGAGAGAAAGTTCCATAAGGGAATGCAACTTACAGAAACGTTTCCAAATAAATGCATTCAAAACTATGCTGATAAACAAATCAGAATAATAGTCTGGTGATATCTATGATTTAACATAAATCGAGAACATTTCTATAGCTCCATGTCGTTTTACTGTTTATTGAAAAGAAAGGGACTCTGCTCTGGGCACTTTCTTAGACCTTTATGCTTTCAGGAAGGATGGATAAAGACAATTTGAATGACTGTAACCTAATATCCCCAGAGGGCATTAGGTCACAGACAGACATTGCTAAAAGTCTCATCTTGTTTTCAAGTGTGAAGGGAGTGTCCCATCAGTCCACATGACTCCAGGAGCTGGCAAAAAAAGCCCACCATTTAGTTACTTCTCCAAGTGCAGCCTGAAAGGTATTTTGGCCTGGATTTCTCTTTCCTTACAATTAGGGCATTCATTATCTTAGAACTTCACCATACTATTTTAGGTCAGACCTAACATGACAAGAGTATTCAGGCAAGCAGCAGTTGTTTTGGACCCTAGAACAATAGTGGGAATCCAGGCAATAGAAGAAAATAAAATCTGTGGGAACTGAGACACATTTGAGTGGATCCAGCGTTTCATTACAGACAGGCAGAACTGCTGTTCTATATGTTTCCTAAGCTTCATAATTCCTACTGTGAATATTATCACTAGTGACAAAGTTGTAGCAGTGAAGTTTTCCCTATTCAAAACAAAGCCATCGTATCCAAAACACAGCCACATCTGTTAATTTGTAAACTTTGCTCATCTGAGTTGCATCACTGATATAACAGATACATGATCTGTTAAAAATTATGACCCGTCTACTCAATAAATAGTGGAGGTTGTATGAGATTTTTTCAGTCAGAAACTGAAGGGAAATTCAATACTGTAAACTCGTTCAACTGAAAACCTGAATTTCAAATCATATAGCAAAATTTATTTCAATGAGATGTGCCTCATTTCTTCTATTTATTTTCACCAGTTTTATGCAAGTATCCTGTTCAATCAACGCAACATTTTACTTTGGCCAGTTTCAGTAATAAAATGCTTTTACTCTTAGGAAACTTCCTTGCCATATTCAGTAACTTCTACCATTTCTGCACTTTGAAAAATTCTGCAATGTCTCTAATTTTCCTGGCTTCCCCGTGAATAAGGTATTGCTTGTGTTTTTCCAGTTTTTAAGAGAAGGTAGTGTAGTGAGAATCAACAAGTGCACTGTTTTAACATGAGTTAGCCATGAAAAATAAATAACACGTGTGCTGGAAAAGCTGACAAAATTTTTAGACATAGTGAGTGTACAGTTTTGTATCATTTAAGGACATATTTCAACAAAAAAGAGATGTTATTTTCCATCTGCCTTTGATAAAGAGTGACCATAACTTGGAATAGGGTACATTTAACATAGGCTGGCATTACACACTCCTGAGCTTACTCTTTCTTAATTAAACAGACTAGCTAAGGAAAAAAAAATAAAAATCTAAGCTTTTAGGAGCTTAAACTCTGCAACCCAGCATCTCCTTTTCTTCTTACAAAATAAATACATTCAGTTCACATATGGAATTCTTAGAAATTCTGCTTTTCATTGAATATTGTTCTCACTAACTTTTTCTCTGAACTTCAATGGAAGCAGACAATAGGCAAGGTCAAATGCTTTTGAAAATGTTCTCTCAATACATCCCAGTATTGTCTGGTGGACAAAAAAGGTAGAAATAAAAGCCTTTGTTTTTTTTTTTTTTACAACAACCTTATATTAGTTGGTGGTGAATTACTCTTTCCTCAGATATGGAAAAATTCTAGGCTGGTAAAGAAGCAAGGAGCAAAAGAACTATACAGCCAAATGCTTTGACCAATTGCACCAGGTCTATCAGGGAAGTAGCAATCTTAACCAATATGCAACATAAAGAGTTTGGGGGCACAGAAAGGGTAAGAGTATGCACAAAAATAGAGAGAAACAGGTCAGTGTACATTGGATCTGAAATCTGGCTTCATTAGATTAGTATTGTAAACATCACAGAAATAGGATGAGAAAGGAGTACAGTTAAGTACAAATCCGACCACAGATAATGCTTCTAAATCATAAGAAAGCCCATCTCTCTGTATAAGCCATTTAATAATCCCTACAATCTCTACATGAGGCAGTTTATTCTTACTTTTATGACTCATACTGCCGAAGCATAAAATTACTCAAAAACCATTTTACAGCCAGAAATCTAACTGCTTAACAAGTTACTGAATGTGAAACAAATCTAAGAAACCTGAATCAAACGACAAAATCTGGAAGTCTACGGCATCAACAATGAGAGTCGCAGCTTTATTTCGATAGCCTGTCAAGCAAACCACAAATCAGTAAGAATGAAAGTAGATTTTTAAGACTACAGCACACAAAACAAAGAATCATTTATACCAATTATATTGTTTATATTTCTCCCGCCATTTTTTAACAATACCCAAGAAAAAATGAGAGTAAGAAAGTATTGCGACCAATGTGATGCCTTATTCAGAATTCATAAAGTAAAAATTAAACCATTTATTATAATATCAGGGCTGCTAGGAATAACTGCAATAGTGAAAGCCATCAAGAGTCATTTTGTATTTCACTTGTTTTCCTTTAGCTGAAAACGAGCACACTGACACCTTAATGCTGCAAATCAGGTTGTTGTGTTGCGTCTTCAACCTTGATTTCACAGAAACAGGGCACCTTTGCCTTTGATGTCATTACCCCAACAGATTGCTGCTTGCATTAAATTTTATTACTTTTTTTTTCTGATTGAAGGTGTTACATTTTATTAAATGACAGTAAATCTAATTCAGAGGACGCTGAGCTGACATCAAAATGGTCTAATTAGAAACTGCCTATTATAGAACTAAGACGACGTTAAGGATTACCAGCTATTTGGTTACACACTCTGAAAGTAGTCTTAATCCTCTATTCAAAACTGAATCTGCTATATACAAATGAAGATGCGAAACTTGCTATTCCAGGAATGTAATAAAACTCAATAGGATTTTCATGCTCAATATAGAAAAACATTTTCTTTTGTATTTTATCACTCTAGGAAATTTGGGAGATGTGCTCTCAAAGATTATTATCTATCCTAACAGCAAGTACATACACACTATCAAATGGATAAAGAGCAACCATACATAAGATGAAGGAAAGAGACAAACACATAAGAAAACAAATCTCAGAAATATGTTAGTTTAACTAGAACAAACTTAGCCTTGTATTAGTATGAAAAAAATATGGTTGGTTTTCTGATTAAATTTTAGTTTCAGCACGAAGCCAAATGCCAGAATTTCTAGGTCACACTTATTGAGTGAAGAATCAAATAGCATAGAATACTCTGCTACAGTAATTCTAATTATTTTAAAATATTTCTCCTATTTAATGATTAAGGTGCATTACGTTATATGTTTTCCTTTTCCCCACATTTTCATTATTTGGATTTTCTATAAAGTGTTAAAACACATTGAAATATTTTCTCTTCATAGCATGCATCTCGCAGATCATGTATTCATAGTATTCATCTATGAATTACAGTATTCATTTAACCGAACTCTGCTAAAATTTTTCAAGGTGATGAACAAGTACAAGGGACTAGAAAGTAAAATGTTTTACAGAAAGGAAAACAAATGTAGGGGGAAAAAAATACAATATATTATCTCTATGCATAGTGAAGAACTAATCTGTTTTAAATGCCAAAGGAACCACCATAGTAATTGTCAAAGAAATCTCTCATCTGAAACTTTAAATCAATGTCTTAAACACTACGTGTAAACTTACTGTATGTCATTCAGTGATAAAACTAATAACTTTCCTTAGTTCTCCATATTCATCTGAAAATTCAAAAATGTATTTCAAAGTTCTTCTTACATACCTGTTTATACTTCTTTTATCATCCTTTGTTTTTGTGCAGACCTATAGAAAACGCAGTTGACTGTCAATTTTGAAATACCTGGAGTTTCTTAATGTGTTTTGAAACTTTAAGAAAGGTTTTGTATTCACAGTCGATTCTTAAATACAAACGGAAAAGAAATTTCGAGTCAAGATTTTTATCGTTGAGGTATTTTTTAAGGAGCATTCCCTAAAATAAAATCTGCTAAAAGAACAAAATCATGCCGTATTCAATAGCAAAGCTTTCCTAAAGTGCTCGGTACCATCTGATAATGCCATCTCATGTTCTGCTAAAATGTTCAGTGGTGAAGTGCCTGGATACTGCTTTCATTTAACGTCTCATCACATTTCCCAGAATGAGGTGAATGAAAACATTCTGGTTTTGCTTGATCTTGCAGTACAAACTATATATATATAAACTAAATATATAAACTCTATAGTTGTATATATAAACTACAAATCTAGTTGGTGAAAAGCCACCTCATTGCTTATGTTATGCTTACTTCATATGTTTCTCAGTATGAGAGGTCACAGAAATGAACTTGCATTCAAAGAGATTCAAGACTCTTGTTCATCTTCATGTTTTTTCTGAAAAAAGGCTGTGATTTTGCAAATGACGAAGACTTTATGTATTTAGTGTTTTGGCACCAGCCAAAAAACGGAATCATCAAAAATGACCTCTCTTTTTCTGATGCTAAATAAATGAAACATAAAACAAAAAAGCAGTATTTTTACTCTTTAGAAGTATCTTTAACTAACTTTGCTGTTTGCTGTCAGCATATAATAGCTGTCATCATGATACCTACAACTCATCAACACCTCCAGATAAGTGATGTGGGTGATATGTAGTCCTTTTGTATGGACTTTCTATGTCAAATGCTAAAACTCAAACACTGTTCCTCCACACAGAGAAAAGATATTTCCAGCCATCACAACTTAAGTAAACTAAGAAAAAATGTACTATGAAATGTAGGTGAAAATGAATAATGCAAACACTCTGGGATCCCTTCTGTTATTCATTTAGATACTTAACTAACCGAATTTCATGCTTCCACAAATTTTCAAAAGGTCACAGATTGAAAAATCCAAACCTATGAATAACTGTAGAATTTGTCAGGTTTGAAGCTGGAGATTTTGGCAGCCAGGAAGAGTGCAGCTGAAGCTCTGACTACCTAGCAAGTTGTGATAAATAGCTTGGATACTTAAGAGACCAAGGCTTTAAGGAGGAAATCGCTCTTTTTCTTTCCAATATGAACTTGGGAAAGGGTGGTCTGGATGGGAACCAGGTCTCCTACTGTATTCTGAAAAATAACCACATTTTAGCCTAAACAATTCAGTCTAATTTAAATTATTATTCTTCACAGTTCAGCAATGCTTGAAGCTCAGAGATGAAATTTGGGCTACTTTTTGCTATACTCTGCTTGGAGGAAAAAAAGTGACACATAGAGCCTGAATTACAATACAATATGAACGATAAGAAAATACAAGGCAAAGAGAAAAGTCACCAAAAGGCAAATGACAGAGTGAACCTCCAGATAACATTACTATTCTTATGCCCATGCTACTTCTCCCATTTTAAAAGGATAATGTTGACGTTTCAAAGATTTGGATTCATAGTTCATCTGACTACATATAAAGGAGGACTTTCGCCTGTCTCTGCCTCAGAAATATTATTTCAAGGTGCCTGAACAATCAGAAGGACAGCAGTACACGACCATAGCTCCTACTAACATTCAACCCAGAGTCTGGAAAGTTATCTCTGGAACAGCAGGAAATCTTGAAATGAATACTTAGAGCCTAGTGCACCCTGCTATGACAGTTGATCACTATCAGCAGCTGCATACTGTGTGGTCAGAGAGATGCATATCACTTTTTAAAATAAGAATTACATCAATGCCATTCATGAATGAGGCTGAAAATAAACCTCAGAATGTTAAATACATAGAGTGGTTCACCAAACAAAACGGGATGGAAAAAAAGAAGCGGCTTTATTTAATTAGGTATTGTATCCACAGACTCACATTCAGCAAAAAGCTTGAGTAATGAGAACAAAATGGTTAGTATAAAAATGCATTTGACAGGAAGTCACTCCTAGTAATAATATTTTTAGCAAGTTGTGAAAAGTAAGAGGAAGATGAAAGCACACTCATTCACTTTTGTATAGTTTTAAGTCTATCGTTGCAACAGTATTAATTTCCCCAGTTTATTGACAATTTTCTTTAGAATGACTACTGTTCCAAAACTAGATATTTTGAGGCATTATGAGAAAGTTCCCTATAAGCTATAAGAACAGCAGCTGCTCTTATATATTAAAAGCAAAAGGAAAATAATTATATAAAAATGTAGCTTTCCTTGTAAGACTACAGGAAGATTTGGGATCATAATAAAATACTGCTTTATAACATACCAGTTAGTTACTTTTTCATAATCCCAGGTTAGTACAGGATACTAAAATTCATTTGAAGAAAGGAGGATGTAATTCATTTTCTCCCTATAATTATCTGACATTTTGTAAATCAACAAACTTCATATGTCAACATCCATTTAGATCAGTGAGAAAGCTGTGATACCATGAAAATTAAAAGGGATCTCAGGAGGCTCTAGGGTAAAACACACTGAAGGAAAAAAACCCAAACTATTAAAATCTAAATATTTTTTTTTACTGTCCAACTTGATTTTTTTAACCTTTGCTTGTGAAAAATAGTAAGAGGTAACTGTCAAAGTATAAAACAATCCCGGTAAGACAGACATCCTGATTCCAATAATTAATAGTACTTTCATCCTTCCTCCTTCCACTCGCAAGCCATTCCGCTGACATATTTTAAAACTTTTTCTCATGAACAGAAGTTGGTCTTCGCAAGAAAGTAGATAAATGATGACTTTTAGAACGGAACAGTATGACAGCTTTGAGCCTTAGTGAAAATTAGAAGGGAAAAAAGAAAGTCCAACATTTGAAAAAAACTTCGTTCATCACAACTGAAATATTTTCATCAGAAACTTTGGCATCTCACCCAGTCCCTTTGAAGTTGGCTGTAACAACACAATCCATCCTATTAGCTGGGCTGGAAAGCCCTTCAAAGAGTGGAGAAAATATCGCTTGTAAACACCAGTCAGTTTGAAATGCCCACATTTTTACTATATATACATTGGCTTTGTACTGACTATATCTTAAGATGAAAAAAAAACTGCTTAACTTGTTTAGAGGCATTTAATTCCAGAGCTAACCTATTTAGCCAACTGTAATAAAGTGGTGACATACAGTGATTGAGCATTTGTGGAGCAATCAGTCAAAAGCCTTCTATTAAATTTTGGATCAAATATATATAGATTAAGGTTCTTATACCAAAATCTACTATTTTATTCTGTTATGCATGTCTATGTCAGTAGTTAAGGCTAAATATCAAAGCTACACTTTCAAGGCAAATGGAATGTAAGCACATAAGAAGGACTTAAAATGAGATCTAACATAAAATTAGGGTTCAAGCACCATTTTTACACAGAAAAGATGTTATCAAATTAATTGATAAAATCACATCCAGAGCTTATATTGCAGTATCCTCAGAAAAGACTAAGGACTTGGAAAAAAAAATTCAACATAAAACATTGTTACAGAGAAGATTATTAAAAATTACATTGTTCTTAAAAAATAGCCTTTGCGGATAATTTATTATATCTTAAAACACATCCCTGCCATTTTGTGTCTTAAACAAGACTATGTAATTCTATGGGACTTCATTCAATGAGAATATCAATACTAGTCAATTCCACTCTCATTTTTTGCATGCAATCTTTTAAATATGTTTTTAAATATTTTTATATTATTTCAATTATTGTATTTCTATCTTTAAAATAGATTAAAAACTTGTTCCCTCTTGCAGTATTTTGAATACATTTCTTACAAGAAGATCGTGACTGAATTTTAATTCAGTACCTACAAAATTATTTATACACTTTATTAATGAGAGACTCAAACGTTATTGAAGTTACCACAACTCAAGACAAATGGGGCCTTTCAGTAACTGGAATTCAGTTGGAAAGATATTTAAACATTAATGGTAGCTCAAAGCATTTCTTCTTTTCTATTTTGTTTTTCTGAAGCACTGATTGGGTGAAAAAGGAAAAAAAAATGGTCACTCAGATGCAGAAAACATGCAGGAAGGAAACTTTCATTTACAAACAAATTAACTTCTTTACATTATTTCAGCAGAGACCTGCTTGCACGTTTATCCACCTGGAAGTCCATTTAGCACGAATATTTACAGTGCCAGGTGCTCTGAAAGAGGGAAAATATTTTTTTGCATACATTCTCTAATAACAATATTGAACTGAAAGTGCATTTAGCATTTGCAGGATGCAAGAGAACTTGGTAGACGAAGACCACCCTGTTCACCTTCAAAATACATGCAGAGCTGTGGAGCTGTTTGCAGCAGTTTTTCCTGTTAATGTGGCAGGTGATTTGCTGTCCACAGCTCTTTAAAGATATTCCAGACTTTATTTTTTTTTTTTTTGACCAGGGAATTCATGTCAAAATCAATTTGATAAGCAAAGTTTCTTTCTTCCACCATTAATTAATAGCTAATGAATAGATAGGGAGATCGGGACTATATGCAGAATACTTAGGGCAATGTGCCAAAAAGTTTAGAGATACCATCCTTGAGGATCAATAGATACAGTGACGATTGCCTGCAAACTAAAATAGGAAATGAGATACAAAGAAATACAATTAAAATCAAAGAAACCTTTCCTTCTAAATCTCCAGTGTACATAAATAAACACAAAGCAAGAAAAATACCAGCTGTTCAAACAAATTACAGGTCAACAGGAATCAAGTAAGTCAGTCCAGCCAGAGCATACTGCGGCTGTCTGCAGACACCGACCCTCAACAGGAGTTTTGTCAGCTGGTAAAATCATCAGTCCTCTTTGATCCTGCTTTGAGCATTGTGTGGCTCATGGTTACCACTATGCAGCATGGTAGAGGACCTGACATCACCGTTTCCAGCAGTCCCCTCTTTTACCACTTTAATACCTCACTAACATTGAAGTTACACTCACTAACAATGAAGACATTTTGGAAACTCTTTATTTAAAGGAGGTAAACTCAAGTGAATGAGACTAAGATCCCTGAGATAATTTTTTGCAGCCTTGAAGGTGACTAGAGGTGTTGTTTTGTTCTGTTTTTTTCCTGAGGTTGTTGCCTTTGTTGACAAAGTCTTCAACTATAAAAACCAGTTTAGATCAGTAATATAATCTAACACCTTAATAGCAGCCGGTGAACATACGTTTCACTTGGGCATATGTTTGTAGTCTGTCTGTCTGAACATCTGGTTCTTTTTGAAAGAGATAAATAACACAGCATCAGTGGTCAGCCACTGATTCATCAGAAAACCCTGGCAAAAATCTTTTTAATCTTCAATATTATTACAATGGAAGCAGAAACTAATTTTCAGTGAGGGAGTGGATGTTAAATAGTCCTACTTTAATGTATTCTAGGAGTTTATGGAAGTAATGCTGAAATTCCACGAGATTCCTTAATTGCTCATTTTTATTTTCTTCTTAAAACTCTTAGAAATTTAATGAACTTTCTCTGCTGTCATAAAACACTTATTAGCAGGGGAAAAAAAGAGATATAAGGAAATTTTCTTCATAATTCCCAGCATACGAATGAGCTCTGAAACGAGGGCGGAATGCCTGGGTGGCTCAGGGGTCACAAAAGGTACAGAGAGCAGTTCAGCTACAGCAGTGGTCCAAGGCAGAGTGTGCTGGCAGTGACCAAGAGCTGTAATTACCACCCTGCCTCTTCGGTAGTTTGTACAAAATGTATTTGGGAGATGCTGGGAAAAACCGGGTCTTCAGTCTAGTTCTTATGGGAAGTGTTCATGGTGTTTCAGCTGAGTCTATCGGCAAACCCAGCAGTTTCCTGGTTTCTTTCCTCTAGCAGCAGTCCTTCCCCACAAGGAGCAAACATGCAGAGGCATCACAAAAGGCACAAGGATAACCTCAGAGATCTTACTCTTCTAATATAAAGAGCGGTCTGTTTTGAGAGCTGATGAGAGTAGCCTTTTTTCCTTTTTTAAACTACATCATTAAAATGAAATTTCTGAAGAGTTACAAATGCATGTTGTAAAATAAAAAAACAGTATGAAGCTTTGCAACGCTGCTTGCAGCAAAATAAGTCAAAACTGTCAGGTAAGGATAACAGAATCACAGAACTGCTTCCCTGGGCAGCCTGTTCCAGTGCTTGACAACCCTCTCTGTAAAGAAAATTTTCCTAATATCCAACCTAAACCTCCCCTGGTGCAACTTGAGGCCATTTCCTCTCATCCTGTCACTTGTTACGTGGGAGAACAGACAGGCCACGTCCTCGCTACAACCTCCTTTCAGAGAGTTGTGGAGAGTGATAAGGTCTCTCCTCAGCCTCCTTTTCTCCAGGCTAAACAACCCCAGTTCTCTCAGCTGCTCCTCATAAGACTTATTCTCTAGATCCTTCACCAGCTCCGTTGCCCTTCTTTGGACACACTCGAGTTTCTCAGTGTCTTTCTTGTAGGGAGGGGCCCAAAACTGGACACAGGGTTCAAGGTGTGGCCTCACCAGTGCTAAGAACAGGTGGACAATCACCTCTCTGCTCCTAGTCCTCCACACTAGTTCTGACACAAGCCAGGATGCCATTGGCCTTCTTGGCCACCTGGACACACTGTTGGCTCATATTCAGCCAGCTGTCAACCAACACCCCCAGGTCCAGCCTCTCTTTCCCAAGCCTGCAGTGTTGCAGGGGGTTGTTGTGAGCCGAGTGCAGGACCCAGCACTAGGCCTTGTTGAACCTCATACAACTGGCCTCATCCTTTTGGTCCAGCTTCTCCATATACTTCTGTAGAGCCTCCCTCCCTTCCTTCAAGCTGATTGACATATCCACCTAACTTGGTGCCACCTGCGAACTTACTGAGGGTGCCCTTCATCCCCTCTTCCAGATCATTGATAAAGATATTTATGAGAACAGGCCCAAATACTGAGCCCTGGTGCTCAGTACACCAGTGGTGTACTGGTGACTGGATCACCACTGGTGACTGGCCACCAACTGGATTTAACTCCATTCACCACCACTCTCTGGGCCTGCCCATTCAGTTATTTTTTTATCTATTGAAAAGTACACCCATCCAAGCCACAAGCAGCCAGTTTCTCCAGGAAAATGCTTTGGGAAACTCTCAAAAGCACTTTCAAAACAAACTGATTTCAAGCAGCTAATAGTCTCTGCAGCAATTTATGAAAAATACACCAACAGGAAAATGAAGTATGAGCTTGCTTTTCACTTATGAAATGAGAAAACAACGTAAGTCATATACTTTATACTTACTCATTTCAGAAAGTCATGTAACAAAGCCAAATCCACACCTTTATTGGCTTACAGTCTTAAGTGCTATAGGAGAACACAAATCCCAGCAAAACCTGGTAACTCCATTGGCCTCTAAAAACCGTAAAGAACAGCCTTCCACTTGTCAGACAAACAGCTGGATCCAAAACATTCAAAGCAATTAATTTCCCTCTCAGATTTTAGGCTAATGTCTGACCAAGAGACAAGCAGCTTAGGAGGCTTTTTCCAGTGCTTCTGTAATTAACACAAGCCCATAAGTTACCAGCTATGTGTTATTAGGTTAGCTTTGGCAAACTGGGGACCAGCTGGCAAAGGCATTGCAAACTTCAAAGCATGCTCTCAAATATCCCATCGCATAATAAAAAAATACTCATTCTTAGTACCTTATCTTGGAAGCTCACATTGGTTAGACGGTGACCTTTAAAGGATTACCTTAACATGGAGGGAAATCAGTCCCTCTCTGAAGTGTTTTCAAATTTGTAATAGAAAATGGCTGCATGACTGACATTTATCTTGGAAAAAGGAAGGAAAAGAAAAAGGCTTAAATGTCTCCCAACATAAGCTGAAGCTCTGATCTGAAGCTATTTGACTTTCAAAGGAACGATGGTAGGCGACTGCCAATTTACAGTATGCAACACAACACTCTCATTCCCTCAACTAGGGCAACTAGGGCAGGGCAGAATGCAGCTTCCAGCTCATTAATCTCTCTCTCTTTTTTCTTTTTTTTTTTTAAATGAATGTGCTCATTTTCTAATATGAACAAGTGGATTCTTTCAAATATTTTCATTGTTTCCCCCTCCCCCAAAGCATCCTGTTCTGTCTGGCAACAAAAAGAAGTTTAAAGAAAATGGCAAAGATTTAAAAGACACATTTAAAAGAAATCACTCTTGTTATCCTTTATTTATCAAGCACAGGTGGGAAGTGTAGAGTAGATGTGTCAGCCAGTTTTTCTCTCTTTTTACAGAACTAAAATGTTTTTTTATACTGAAAACATCCAGCTATCAGCCATTTATGTATTACTGTACTTACTGAATCCTCTTTAGGTGTGGAAAATTTTCTGCTGCTCAAGAGAATTAAGAAAAAAAAAACCCTTCTATTTGAGGATATTAAAGATGTACTATCTTCTTCCCAGTGTCAAGTTCTGTTCCTGTTATTCCAAAGCCCATTCTCTCCTCTTAATGCTGCTATATTGCTTTTTGTTGTTCCATCACCATAGCCTCAAACACTATATTCACTTCAGATTGTCACACAGTCCATATACAGACCAGCTATCTGTGATGCTCTAAACTCAAAATAACATATGGAAAAAAAAAAAGAGGCATGAATAATGTGTCACCAGTTTTTTGTTTGGGTTTGGGTTTTTTTGTTGGTTTTTTTTTTTTTTTTGAAGTCTTTTAATTAAAGCAAGTAGCCAGCCCCGTTGTTTCCAGTTCCCCCTGGATACTGAGTATAGAACTAAAAATAAACATTAAAACATACACCAATTACATCCTGAAGAACAAAGTTAGACTTGGGTTTGGATTGTATGTTATTTGAAAGCAGTCTCACAGTTTCTTCTAATGCAGCGCTATCATTAATCACAGGTCTTATGTTATAGAAGACGAATCTTACTAGTTTTCAAACATCTAGATACACAGGGTACTACTGAAGTAGTTTTGAAAAGAATTGCCCCACTTCTCCATTTTTCAGTAGGAGGGACAGATTTCCAGAGCAGTTTTGGTGCTCATTAACTAGATTCCTTGTGAAGAAAACTGAAGCAGGTGTGCACAAAAGGCACTTCAGTCGCTAAGGGGAAGTGGGACCTTGGAAAGCTTTGGATTATATATGTGGTTATAGACCACCTCTGTCCATGGGCCAGACTAAATCCAGGCCAGAGTAAAACCCCTGAACCACATATACTGAAAATGTTAGTGCTTCAATACAAAATGCTTGACCTACTGATCCCTTCTTTCCCACTCAATTATTTGTTAATGAGGACAACAGCTATGGAAGACTACAGAAAACATGTGAACATATTGCTGGACCTGGACTGAAATCAAAACTCACACAAATAATTCTGAAGTAAGGATGTTCTGGACATTGTTAGTCAAGCCATCGTAGCACTCAAGTCATATTATAATATTTCTATTCCCTTTCTTGGAATTGTTTTGCTCATATATTTAGCAGAAAAATCCCTATGTGGTATTTTGCATTTTCAGTTCTCTTAAATTTAGGTAGCATTTCAGAATATACAGCAGGTGTCTATAAAATATTCTTCTATTACTTCTACTAGCATCAAGGGTGACATTTATTTACTGCATTTCATCACTGTTCAAAATAACTAGACATATCAGGCCTATTTATTTTTGACCAATGAGACATAAACAAAGCTCTTGGGATGTTGTGGCACTTCAGGGCCAATTTGCAGCAAGGATTGGAAAATTTTGCAACTCATCTATGACAATGAGATGTGAAGACAGCACGGTCACACATGGGGAAACTGAGCAAAACCATCATACTCTCTTGAACCTTTATTGCTTGTACAGTGAAAATTTTATATCCCCTTCTGCTAAAAAAGCTCTTCCTTTAAGACTGCAATCATAGCTTCTCGCAGCTGAAAAATCACCAGGCGGTAAGAAGGACCCTGGAAGGCCAGACTGAGTGGCTAACATTAGGGTCTGTGCACAGGGCCAGTCCCGCTGCAGTGCAGCACACCTGTGGACCAGACTGCTGGGATGGGGCTGTTGGCAGCAGGGCTAGCCCACCTCACTGGGGAGCTGCCCTTCACCCATGTCTGCAGCCATGCCTGTGCCTGGCTGGGCATCTCCTGGACCCCAACTCAAGGTCCTGGTTCCACCTCAACCTGCCCAACTATCAGGACTTGCCCAGCATGGCTGGCCCTGATTTCTGTCACCAAGCTGGCTGGCTCACCTCACGTGGTTCTTGGCACGGCACAGCATGAGGACAGCTGTCTCACTGCACCCTAACAGTGACACAGACATAATAGCTCTTGTGTGCTAATTACCTAATAAAAATACACAGTGCACAAGATACTGGGATATGTAGAGAGCTAACTAACCGAACCTCACATAACAAGGGCTAAACTCTTCCTCTCAGATGTATAAATCTCATGCTAGAGAAGTCTCACGCTGAAGTCTCCTGAGATTGAATATCCTGAAATTTGTAAATTGACCAAGATTTAGTGTTTTCATAGAGCCAATAAGGTGGAGCACAATTCGAACATTGTAGAAGACAGATGTAGGTATGGGTGGTGGACACAGTGCCTGTGGCTACAGCTCTTGATTCCCAGGGCAGGTGAAGCTCAGCGTGATTTCCCTTCAGAGAGGTGCAAGGCACTGAGGCCCCTGTCCTGCCATATCAGTGATCTCACAACTGGATGCAGTTTGAAAGGCACTGAGATGGAAAATAGTATGTATTGGTTTAGCTTTCACCTGTGTACGTAAAGTGAGCAGTACTATAATCTTTATGAATTATCCATAACAAGATGACTAAATAGAAACAGGAAACTATTCCCATCGCAACATCAGGGACATGAAGAGGAAAAAATACAAAGAAACCATTTCTACTGGAAGAAGCAGCAAGACAGAATTCTAAAGGAGCATTTAAAAAACAAGCTCTCTTTTACCACTGCCTAGAAGACATACGTGGCCCTCAAATAGAAACCAGAAGGATCCAGCAGTTGCATTCCTCACCTCATTTACTACTGGACTTCTTTTCCTCTTATTTTTTCTCTTTGCAAAACTGTTTTCAATTCACTTGAAGTAATTGTCAGGAGAATCACTTCATTCCTTAGCTTTTACTGTTCCTATCTTTATCCTGTAAACTGTTGGTACTTGGATGTACTGTGCTTTAGTTCCTTGCTTCTCATTTTCATTAACATTTTCCTCCTCACACGTAATGTTTTTCAACAAGTAGTTCTTTGAGTAACTCAAAGGGCAAAAGCCATTTCTTATTTTGCAGTACTACTGTCACTATACACACCAGCTTATTAACTTCTTGTACAGCTACAGTGTGATGAGTTTGTCTGGCAGGGTTTTGGTAGTGGGGAAAGGGGCTGCTGGAGCGACTCCTGTTAAGAAGCTCCATGAAGCTCCCCCAGCTCCAAGTTGGACAGACTCTGGCCAAGGCTGAGCCAATCAGTGCCTTTGTGGTAACACACTTAAGAGGGGAAACACCTGCTGGGCAAGTTCCTTTGTTTTTGAAAGCTTTTTTATTTTTGAGGGGTGGGATGGTGGGGAGGAGTGGGACAGAAGAGAGACAACCATGTGGATGCCTGGGTCAGCGAGGAAGCTGGAGCAGCCCTTTGCTTTCACCCATGGAGAGATGGCAGGCTGAGCCCTTGCCACCCTCGGAGATCAGTGGTGAAGAAGAATCCCATCTGCTGCTCCTATGCTGGAGCAGAGGACATATTCTGAAAAAGACCATGACTCCAAGAGGGGCCCATGCTGGAGTGGTACCTCGCGGGGAGGATCATGCCTGTGGAAGGAATCCATGCTAGTTAGAGAAGTTCATGGAGTACTGTCTCCCATGGGAGGGACACCACATTGCTGCAGGAGAGGATTGTAAGGAGTTTTCCTCCTGAGGAGGAAAGACTGGCAGAAAAAACATACAGTGGACTTGGACTGACCACAACCCTCTGTGCAGCTTGGGGGAAAGAGGTAGCAGGGCCAGGCCCTGGAAGAAGGGAGGGGTGGGGGGTAGATGTATTTATTTAAGAACAGGTTGTATTTATTACTGACCTACTCTGATTCAATTAGTGAATTGGTAGTGGTTTTGTTTAAATTAAATTGGTTTTGTTTCCCCAAGTCGAGCCTATCTTTTGCCCCTGAGAATTATGGTGAGTGAGACATCCCTGTCCTTTGTCTCTACTCTTGAGCCTTTTGTTGTATTTTCTCCTCCCCATCCCATGGGAGGTGGGTAGGGGTGAGTGAGGGCCTGCATGGTGCTTTGTTGCCAGCTGGGTGGGCTCAAACCACAAAATACAGGTACTGTTTCAATTCCAGATACACTCTTCAGCACATTCATAAAGTCTCTGTTTTCCACATCTACATCCTTCTTAAAGACTTCTGTCAAAGAGACAATCCTACCAACTTTATTTTATAGAAATGCTGATTTTTGGTTCTATTTCTCCAGCTATTTCACAGTACTCAGTCTACACTTAAGTGCCTTCGGGATTTTCAAATTTTAAAATTTACCCTTTCCAGAAAAGGGTAACACATGTAGGCATACCTCAAACGCATTTTAATTTCATTTACCTAGGGTAACAATCACAATGGAAATGCAGAGGCATATGATTTTGTACAGCTTATTTGCTCAGGTAAGCTTCCTGAGTCCACACCGAAGCCTCTGCCCATGTAAAACAGACACTGTGGCTATCACCCGTGATAGCCAGATGCAGGATATGGCTCCAAATGGTACTAGCACAGTAACCCAAAAAACGTGCAAACATGCCTTTCATTCTTTTGTAGTAGAGTTTCAGAAAAGATACCAAAATAAAGTCGTTAGCTAACGTACTGCAATTCCAAATAGTTTGCCAGTAGATGAAGCTGACGTCTCTAATTTGAAATGCCAGGTCAATTAAATATTTCATAAAGGGATCAATAAATCCATAAAGTTTGGAGATATTTTGGGGTATATTTTCAGTAGTAGCAGTAGTCTTATTTTGACTGCATTATCATCTAGATGGTTAAAAACTGCAGGGCTAAAAATGACGATGAATGAAACATGAGCAAAATACATACACAAAATTAAAAGCCAACTATGCTAGATTAAATTATTATTTCAGATGTTAATTCAATTGATACACAGAATGCACATTCAGTAATTATGATTTAATGTCTTATCAACTGAAATCCATCTTACAATTATATGTGATAGGTAAACACTATGAAGGCAAAATTTTAGGCAAAAGCAGAGAAATAAACAACTCATGAATCAGAAATGTACTGGAAAGATGATGCCAAGAGAATGGTGCCAGCAGATGTACTAATTCATGTCCTAATCAATAGAAAGTAAAAAGTAAAACGGAACACCAGAAAACTATGAAAAGTGAAAAACAAATGTTAACACATGTGGAAAAGGTAGAATCCCAGCCCAGTACTGATTAAACTATAATTTTGTCAGTATTTGCTCACAAGAAAATTCTGATGCATTGCCCTTTAGAAAGCATTTGCTATAAGCAGCTAAAATAAGTAACTCTCAGAGCATGTACAGAATGATGTAATCACGAAGTGAGTTTCAGAGAAAGGGTATATTTTTTGCCTTTTGTATTTACATTACAAAGAGATTAAGTTTATACATTTTATTCAACAGATGACATACTAGAAAAATTCATTATGATCTAATGTGAAATTTTGTGAAAGCATCTGAGTTCGGTCTAACACTTCAAAGAGAAATTTAGTTAAATCCGATAAGTAGGATTACATGCAGATGTCAATCAATAGGTGCTCCATATCTATCTGAATTTAAAAAAAAATCGAAATGTCATGTTTAATAATTACTTTTTAAATGTCATTCTGTAACATAGCTTGCATAAAATTGTTTAGAAATTGTTTAGAAATGTGTTATGGTATGCTTGTGCTCTGCAGCTTCAGAGTAACATTAAGATATCACCTTCAGTTTTACAGTGTATTCACGTTTGTTAGTGAAATCCATTTTTTGCCTCAAAATTCTGGATATCTTATATAAAGACAAATTACAAAAGATGCAAAAAGGCAGATCTAATGGGAAAAAAAAAAACAATAAAAACAACCAACGACTATAGAACAACACTCATAAATACTTATTTTTAAAAAAAGATTCCATGCATGAAAAAATGAAAGAAATCCAGACACGATTAATTGCTAATAACACTTCCCTTTCAGAGATCTCTACTAGAATAGACTTTACATTTAGCTGCATATTAAAAGATCCAAATGAAAGGCTGAAAAACACTTCAAAGTTAACAGTTAGAAGAGTTTTTAAGAGGTGGTGTATGATACTGTTATCAGGTATTTGAAGACAGTGCAGTATAATTGAGTTAATTCTGTTGTTCTAAAAATATTGGCATACTCACAAAGAAAAAAATCTCATGCAATCCAACAAGCTTAGCTTTTTCAGGAGCTTAGGATTTTTCAGGAGCTTAGGATTTTTCAGTGAATTACAGCACTATACTGGTAAATAAGCAAGCAAGCAGAAACTACTCACTTCTGCCTCCTGTTTATACAAAGATGCCACTGCTGTCTTTGTGCAAACCAATTAAACGGAGTGATCAGTAAATCCTTCCCATGCAAGCAATTCTCTTAAGCAGTTGAAGGGTCACACTAGTAGGCTTCTGGCCAATGTTTTGTGTTGCAGACACAGGCAACTTTCTATGGCTGTTTGTCAGTGATGAATGCCAGAGGCCGCTTTCCCCTGGGATTTGACTGTAAAGGTACCACTATGTATCAGGAACTCGCCATCAAGGCATAATGGGAAAACAAGCAAAGTGACAAATTTGCAGCTTTACCTTTCTGTATTTCTCCAGGACGTAATTCAGTTAAATACATTCTCTGACAAAATTCAGCAAGAAGTTATTGTCAGCTGTAAATGCTCCTTCATGGGTATCAATGTGCAGCATGACTTGAAAGTTGAAAAAAAACCCCTAAACCACAGTAGCAATGGAAAAACAGTACTGTGCACGTTAGCTATAAAATTGTGATGCTGTGGGGTATTTAGCTGTACTAATGAAAAAGGGGAGAGAGTACGCAAGGCTTTTATCTTCCTTTGCAGTGGTCAGGTGTAGTCATCTCTCCTGTTTCCTCCCTGCTCAACATCTGGGACAAGCACCACTAGAGAGCAGAAACCAAACGGAAAAGGAGTTGACAGTGCAAAGACCCATCAGTGCCTCTGCAGTGATCATAGTACACAAGCTCCCTTGCATACCACAGCCACTGGTGAATTACTGCATGTCCATGGAGTATCTCCCTCCAACGGCGTGGCTGAACAAAGAGATGCTCTTGTAACAGTGCAAACAGCAAGGTATAAAAGGATGGTAGACTCAGCCAAACAAGCAGCATTTCTTGGAGGCACTTTCCTGCCTTTCCCAGGAAGGTCATTGCCTGATCAGCCCCTACTCTCTCGTTCCCATACTGAGAGACAGTTAGACAAGCATTTACTTAAAATTTGTTCAAACGAATGAAATACAGAAAGTTAACACCGATAGAAGGACTTCCCACTGCCAGGATGACAGCAGAACTTGAGTATGAGTAGGGAAGCAGCCCTGCTGCACCTGCACACATACCTTGTAGGGAATGACTCTATAATACTGATTTACTCTAGGGCAGTTACCAAAATACTTCCACCAATGCTGATATTGTTTCTGCTGAGCATCATAACCTATACTGGAGCCAGAACTGTGTTTTGATATCCCTTACTTACAACCAAGGCTACTGAAGAGAGGCTCAGGAGCCTTTAGGATTCTTCTGCTTGCATGAAACGTAACTACTACTTGTGGACCACCACGAGTATTTGAACTTCCTGGTCTCTACCTGTAGATGTAATTACTGTATTTGCAACTGAATTGTACCGGTTTTCCATTCAAAATTTTACATCCCTATGTACCAAAATTTCAAGGGCATAATTTTTTGCAAGGACAGGTGGCAGAAAGGAGAATTAAATTGTGTTAAGACAGTGTCCTAGATAGCAACTTGGGGGGAGAATTAGTGGAATTATTTTTTATAATGTGGTAGTGTCATCCAGCACCAGAAGTATTTAATTAACATCTATTTTATTCTATTACATCTTACTTGAAGCTGAAAATGATGCATGAAGAATTTTTCTTGAATCCTCTTAGTTTAAGCTAATCAAGTGTCTAATGCTTGATAGCTGGAAAAATTAAATTGCAAATCTGTTCTTTAAAAAAAACCCCAAAACTAACTCATTTATAACAAAAATCATTGGAAGAAAATAAAAACCCCCAGAGATATAGTATATGTATTTTAATTTCAGTTTTGCATTTTGGAGCCCACATTCACAGTGGCTTCTGATGCTACCATAAAAAACCTACTATTGTTTTAAAAGGTGGAATAAAATGCAAGATTTATTGTCTTTTATTAATATATACAAGCCAACAGTGAATAATAACATCCAGCATCACTAAATGCTTTGGTTGTTTTAAAGACTACACATAAAATGGTGTAAGCTACAAAACAATTACAAGTATCCATTGCCTGCCAAACATGAAAACAGGGACTACACAGGGCTTCCCAGGCATTTTTTAGCTACACATTTTATCAAAGAATGCAAATTTGCTAAAACCAGAACTGTAGAAGCAAACTAGATTCAATGATTTATGTGTAAGAAAACGTTTCCTCAGTCAAGAATGAAATTTCTGGTGTAAATGACATCCATCCATGGGCCGCCTTGGAAGACAAGGCTCTCCCAACACCACCTGAATCAGAGCTGGCACCTGGGTACAGGTCCCAGCCAGCGGCCTAGTGCTGCGCTGGGACATTTTGCAATCAATACCTGAGGCTTTAATGTAACAGTTAAATACTTTCTGACTATTTCTACAGCTCAGGGGTTAGGTCAGTCAACTATAAATAGGAAGACGCAGATTCAGGCCCTGCCTTGAATTCTCTCCCACTTAATACTACCTGCGAATTCTATCTTAATTTGAATTATCAAAAGAAAAAGTGTTTTATGGTGGTGAAAAACCTCCTGATGATAAAGCATTGAAATAACTCTCTGAAGTACAAAGCCACAAAATCCGAGTCTACATCAGGACTTCATCAGCACCATTGAATCACTTGTACTTTTATCCACTTCTAAACCTACGCACCTATCCCTGCAACTTTCTAAAGCAGAACAAGCCTTGGTGCATGTGTATTGGCCAATTATTCTGTGTGTTAGTTACAGCTTAAAAGAACACAAAATGAGGACAGAATTTTGAAAAGATAACTCAGAAGAAAATACTGGGCCAGGTGAAGGCAGTATGAGGATGTGTTTGGGGAAAATGACTGCAGAGATAGTTATTTCAAAATATTTTTGAACCTCTGCCCACCAACCTCCTTAAATATCTGGATCATTCAACAACTCAAGATGTTTCCTTGGAGTACATGAGGTAGACATCTTTCTGTTTTCTTCTAAGAATGAAATAAATATTTTTATTTTCTGTGAATGTAACTCTACTGACAGTTAGTATTGATACAGAACTCATACTTCCCCTCAGAGACACAATTTCTGGTACCTTCAACTTAATTTATTATTCTAAACTTCAGAAAAAATAAATTACCATGCAACTACATACTTGTTTGTTATTATGCAGATGGCAATTAGTGCCTTTTGTTAACTTCTCTTACCTATAAACCAGCAATTCACCTTTCTTCACATAATGAAGCTTATAAAAAAATATACCATTAAATCCATAGTATGAAGGAAGTGAATGTGTTTTTCGGATTATGTGCCAAGTTACAGAGAGGACATGAAACTTAAATGAACTTTGGGAAGAACTAACTCATACATCCAAACCCCGATGTCACTATGTATTCTTTACACTATTTGTCACTTCAGTTGGGTACAGCGTGTTTCTTCATTTTGTAACTAAAATGACCTTTAAACTACCTGTGTGATGATAGACAGATTCTGATTTCTCTGGGTTTTGCATTTATTGCTTTGTGCATTAAAAATATTCCTACCACGTATTAGGTAAGTGGAGATGCAACCTAATTAATCCTGCCAGTTAGATGATCCCATTTTCACTTGAGTAAAGCTCAGCACTTACTCCAGCCCCGCAGCAGAGCAGAAATCCATACCTCTGGACACAGAACTAGAGTCCGATTGGTCAATAAAAAGATCTGTATCAATACAGGCTCTCTCCCTCTGGCATTAGTAGCAGACTAATACACTCATGGTCCAGTAGTTGAAAGGCCAGCTAGTTTAAGAATTCAAGCCTCCAACATCCCTAAAAACCCTGCAAGATGACGAGTTGTAACAGTAGAGTCTATCGCAGCTTCCTTCTTTTGTCTTTTAAAGGAAATAAGGAACTGTCTGCGGCAGCATACCTTATAAGCACGTTGAGATAGCAAAGTTAAGCACCTGCACGCTGGGAAATGCTAGACTTACCCAGCTACCTGCGTAAATTTCATTCCCCCTTTACTACATTGGTACCTATGTATTGTGATATAAATTTTAATTACCCCATTGGATACTATTTTTTCCTCAGGACATCACTCAGCCCACCAGATGAATGCAGAAAGGGGCTGAATTAACATTGTATTGACAGTCATAAAAATGCCGTTTTCAATTTGCAAGTGCTTGACTGTGCGACCAAAGTTACATTCTTTTGACACAAATCTGAATAAAATTTGAATTATATAAACATGCATAGATTTGAAGGAATAACACAGCAAGAGGGAGATGAATTATTTATATATGACTGGCATCAATGCAATTAATAAGAATAGCAGGAGGTGTTAATACCTACATGGTTGAATATACTTTGCAAACACAAAGTCATCATAATAATTTAGATATTTCAAAACATTTCACAAACCCACAGCATTATTACTTGTGACCTTAACCCCTCCAAGATAATCTGTAGAAACTGCAGTATAACTAATATAATGAAGACCAAAAAGGAAAATTAGTAAGCACTAAAATGGACTGCTTATTCTTCAAGTTTAGCATATTCTGAAAGGGAAAAATATCTGTCCTTCTACAAAAGATGTGTGGATGTCTTTCTGACAGGAAATGGGGTTATACTGGCATTGATTCTACCAAGAGACCTGTATATAAAAGATATAACTGAAAAAGAACCAGAAACTGACCCCAGACATGCACTAATGTCAAAAGCTCCAGCCCTGTGGCATAGTCAGTCACCTGGAAAATTATGGCTATAAACATTTTCATGCTTTTATTAGCAAAAATCAGCTATAGGTTAAAACATCACTACCAGGCTAAAATTGTTATTTCAGATTAAATGAGGTTTTAAATGGTATTTGCTTGTTTATGCACAGAAGTGAGTCTAATGTTTTCCCTAATTTACAAATCTCCAAATTCAAAGCCATATAAATCAAGTCACATCAAAGGTGTAATTCCTTTCCTCTCATCACTTCTTGCTATGATGCATCATGTTGTGATTAACTGCACTACCATACAAAAACATGATGAAAATGTAAATAAAAAGTCTCTTGTTTGGAAAACAAATCCTTACTGTTACTCTGTTGTTTTATATAGAGCGCAGAATACTGCTTCAAACATTTCCTTTCAGACAGAAAACAGATATAGTAGCCAAGATTTATTTTCTCTCACCATGGATACTTTTAATCTCAGAGGCCTACTACATACAAAAAAAAAAATGATTAAGAATTCATAGTAATCAAGTAGATAGCTAAAGATACAACCATGTGAAATCACAGCTTGTTTCTTTGTTTCTCATAACACTGAACTGCTTATTTATTTTCGTTCTAGCTAGCTGCTCTGAAGGAAGTTTTCTAACAGTCTCTAAAAAGCCAGCAGGAA
>NW_010412481.1:859-9979 GCF_000710305.1 Buceros rhinoceros silvestris | reverse complement strand
GAATTTCTATACAAGCAGATGGCATTTTTTATTAGAAATAAAACTAAATTATACATGAAGTCTTATGTCACAGTCATTCTACTTCTTTTCTTCAAATACATTGACCCATCTTCCAAAAAAAAAAAAAAAAAAAAAAAAAAAAAAAAAAAAAAAAAAAAAAAAAAAAAAAAAAATCAATCCAAAGCAATGGAAACTGGATTCATTCTTCATTAATTGCTTCCATGCACTGCTGCTTCCTGGATTCACAAATGTGCCCTGTCAGCAACAAATCTAGAGTATTTCTCCTCAGCCAACACCACTGCTTCCTGTTCCCAGAGTTCAGCCCTGCTGCCAGCCATCGGGCATATGGTTACAAGGCTGGTTCTTCCACAGTACATGAAAACACAAGTAGCAAATTCATCCTGCTCTTTGAAAAAGGACAATTCTTCTGGGAAGCAAATTTAATGCAGGACGTTAAGTAAACTGATGCTGTCATTAGTGCAAATGTCACGTTTATTATAGCAGATGTTTCAGCTGAAGATTGCTACACATTAAATCTCAAAACAAATGTGCATTCACCATTTGATTTACTTTGTCTGCTCCCATGCTCTGAAGAGCGAGCTGGAAGCGGCTCCAGTCATCACTGCCCCATCCTTACATAGCAGGGGCAGTCTTCTGGCTGGGATGTTCCAGAAACGCATCCTGCCCACCAGCCTGCTGAGGACCGGTTTTATCAGCGCTTTGGACACGTAAGATGTTGGTGAACTACAAAATGCAAAAGCCACTGCTAAGGCAGTTAGATACTGAATAGAACTTGGCAACAGTAAGGAACGTCTACCATACTGCACATGTTACAGGAACCGCTTCATTTGGAGGAATCAGGTGGCATGATTCTAATAAATTACAAATAATTACAAAAACACACAGAACAAACTGTGTCTTAGAAATAAAATAATAATACAAAAAAATAGGGATGGGTTTTGAAAAGCAAATTCTAAACATCCTTCCTAAGAGTATGATTCAGTTTAATCATAGCAGACTTAGTTTGATTTATAGGAATTTACAAATTGCAGCTGAAACTCTCCTAAAAGCAGTAGCAAGTCTGAAACTGATCAGCCAAAAAACCTAGATGACCATAAGGAATCCACACTATGGGATCTCACTCAATCTTAGATAAGCCACAGTATATGGCAGTCAGACAAATACTGCTTTAGACAGCAAAATACTTTGTCATAACCTTATTCCCATGTACCTGCAAGGTGCTTGCATTTTGGGCTTAAAATGTTCCTCCTCTGCCCATTCTGGAATATACGAGCCAGAAAGCGCTTCAGACAGTGATTAAATACAGGACATGTTTTGTCTCAAGATGAAAGGGTTCTGTGGATGAACGGGTGATTTAGGAGCCTATACATGATGATGCAACAAACAATACACAAAATGACTCAGTATCAAATGTCTGTTCACAGATAAGAGATAAAAAAAAGAAGCACCAGAGGCATAAGGAAAGATAAAAGAAAAAAGCTGTAATTTATAGGAAACCAGAGTTACGGCAACAGTTCATATGAAATCTGCACTTAAAAAAAAAATCTTAGCAATTTCATTTAACATATAATTTCAACTGACTGAATAGAAAAGGTCTGTAAAGTCTTGCAAACATTCTTGCAGAAGTCTGAACACATACTCGGCTCTAGTGAGATCAGTCTCACATGTAAACTTAAAAGTTTGGCCCATGCCCTTGCATATCCAGGAATGCATGTTTTCTTGCTATGTGACACTTACAGCTTTACTGTTGTCAAATGTATAGTTAATTGCTTCTGCTCTGCTAAGTCTATTACATTGTCTGTTCACAGTATCACTGCAGTTTACTCCAACTGATGAATTTTTCACGCAATAATCCAATAAAAACATGTATTTTACATTTAGCAGTATAAGGATGTTTCAAAACTAATCCATCCAGAGCAGAGTCAAAGAATTAATGTATAAAATTCAGTTCTGGGAGAGCAAGACAGCATGGCTGAATTTTCTTTTTACAAGGTGCATGTATTTATGCCACTGTAAAGGAAGAAATAAACTAATTTTATTTTCGTAACTCAAAACAAGTTCTCAATTGAGCAGCTTTTATTGAGCCAACACATCTAATGAACTACATTATCAATGAAAATAAGATTACTGCATAATCCAACCTTTTTTTCCCCCTGAACTACTCTAATATTTCTCACTTCGTAGCTATGTGAATACACATTTCTCACAAGAGAAAAAAATTCCCACTTCTTTTTTCTGCTACAGAGATGACCTAAAAAGAATAAATATTTGTTGGTTTGTTTTTTTTTTTTTCATTTCTGATAGATATGGGTTCGTTTGAAAATTCTCAAAATCCACTGATACTTCTTTTTCCAACAGTATTGAGTCATTTTGACCCGTTCATTCTTTCCCTGGAAATCACAACTGATTTACTGTAGATGCTGAAACTCCTTAAGCCATAATAATAAAACAAAACTCAGAATAGGAAATACTTTGACATTTCTCATTTGAATTGAAAATTGTTCCTTGATATGAACAGACTGAATAATTTTTAGCCCTTCTCTCCTAAAGAAATTCATCACTGAAAAAAAAAAAACGACAAATTTGCTTAGATGGGAAATTCAAAGACAAAAAGATTTCGTATACCTTTAAGGTGTTTTAGGGTCAGTCATTTTTCTGGACTGAGAAAAAGAATAACGGAAGGTTGGTTTTTTACTTGTTTATTTTGTGTGTACATACACTTTTTCTTTTTTTGAGTGCATTCTTATTTACATTCTTTCCTTCAATAGTATTTGCTGTGTATGTTCTTATTTACTTGTCCTCTGTGTGTAGTTTTCATAGAAATAAAAGGACAGAGCATACTAAAACCTTTCTCTGCTTTAGACTTTCCTGAGTGCAAAGACCTCAGTACCAGCTCTACAGCTCTCAGGAAAAGTGATATTCTGCAAAAAATAGTCAGCCTTCTGTTTAAACTCCACAGAAGGTGGTCTCGTTGCCACAGATTATGTGCATGTGCATGAAAAAAATAAAGGCACGTGAAAGATCACCTGGGAGGAATGGCTTTCTTCTTCTACCTCTCTGCTGGAAGTCATGACCATAGATGCAAAGCGCTGGTACATTAATGATGTAAGGACTAGATTTACATCCCACAGCAGGACTGAGTCTTTTATTACCAGAGGCAAGGGAAGAAATGCACAGAAGAGGAGCCTCCAAACAAATCGTTAATGGATCTTAGGGTGGAAAAATAATAAATTCTCCATGTCCAGCAGTGGAGAAACTGCCACCGTGATAAGCAATGCAGAACAGCAAAGCTGTATGAAAGGGGGAGACTGACAGAGACACACGCTACACTGAAAATCTGGATTTACTGAGTGGAAATACCCCTGCTATTAATTGTGCATTTCCTGACTGGGGACTTCAACAGCAGTCCAGTTCCTAAAACCCTCCAGCTTCTACACTATAAAAGGAAAGTAGAGGTTCAGGGAAGAAGGTGGTCTTTTAGCCTTTTAACATAAAGCAGCCAGGATCCGGATGTCAAAAATGTCTTGGTCAGTTGGTAGTAGCTTAATCACTCACTTTCTTTACACTACAGTGTAAAGCACTAGCAGAGTAGGCACCTGAGAAACAGGTTTATACAAATTTTTAGGGAATTAAAAATTTATTTAACAGGAAAAGTGAAATGGAAAACTGACTCTTCCTGTTGGTGTCAAGGCAAAGTAGTAGACATCAGTCCTGGAAAGTGACTCTTACAGTGACACCCAAGCCTGCCATTAATGATCCAGTAGTTCAAAATAACTCAGGCTGAACATTAAAGCTAAATATATAATAATTTTAAAAAATATCTTGTTCAAATCACCACTTTGACAGAGTGGTCCAGGAAAGGTCCAAGGAATCCCACATCTTTAGTGCACACTGAACAGATATAGTGTATCTGCCGCCTGCTTCAGAAGCAGCCTTTTACAGGTTCAGAGCACAAACCAATCTTCCTCTTCAGGCAGGGGTCCTCCTGAAGCACAGGGTGACCATCTGGAAACTTCCAAAAAGTGACACTAATTTTTTTAATGGGGCTTTCCTTCTCTCAGCAGTAGCTGTTGTGTTGTGTCTTTGAAGAAGTTACTGATAGGAGGACCTGCCAATGAAGCAGGGTCTCATGAGAAAGATCCTTCGAAAGAGTCAGGGAAAAGTGTGGTTAATGAATGAAAGCTGGGTAGAATAACCATATTAAATGGGATAATTGCCATTTTAGACAGCAATTCAAGAGCTGACCCCCAAAAGGTTGCCAGTTTAAAGACTTTGTTAAAGAAAAGGGGCTTAAATTGTGTGTTGAAATTGTTTATAAAGCATTCATGGACAGTGCAAGAAATGCTAGCGATGAGAGCTTCAAAGTCAACTTATGTTTGAAAGGTCCCAGACAACAGATGCTGGGCCCAGCTAGTTTGCATGAGAAGGAACAGCAGTAAAGGCTGAAAAGGGATTCCTCATCAGTAAAGGAGAACTACTACAGTGGCAGGAGGCTTGCCAACCCTCTGCCATCATTAACCATATGAAAGGCTTTCGTACAGAAGGTCTGAACTAATCTTTTATTATAGACTGCCTTTACCAATGTGTGCCCTAAACAAACTTTCTTTCTTGAAGATGGTCAGTTTGGAATCTTACTTCTAAGCGTTCATTAACCTTCCTAAGTTACTAGTACCTTCCTAAGAAACTACAGAATCAATGGGGAGTGAGGAAAAGGGCATCCCTCTTTATTCTTCTCACTGGTGTTAAGATCACTAATTGTGCAGGGTTCCAGGGATTTACTCCTTTAGGGAACAAAACAGCGATAAGAATCAATTTTTTACCTCTCTTGTAATAACAAAAAGCAGCAACCACAGGCCCATCAATGCGGTAACATAAAACAGACAGATAATGAAATTTTTGTTAGCTTACTAAAAAAATTAACTAATATTTTGCCTTCCAGGATCTGGGAATTGAAGTCAAAAGAGTATTTCTTCTCAGTGAAGCAGAGTGTATTCACATGTGTGCCTGTGTTTGTTTTGAAAGCAACTGCAGTGTTTGGAGTGGGCAAAAATTACTCTGTTCCTTTTTTTTTATTATTGCTGTGTTTCTTCTATTGATTGAAAAGTAAATGAACATCAAAGAGAAGTTAATTAGGTTAGATTTTAATGTCAGATAAAGAGAATGCTGTCTCAAAATTATTATGAAAATAAAACCCTTCTTTAGTTATTTTTAATTTTCAGACGACGTATTTTAAGAGTGATCACTATATGCCACAGAAGTGTCTGAAATAATCAGATACCTACTGTGAACTTCTTAAGAAATGCTGCAGCATGGGATTTCTATTTTTTTGGTGGCCTGGTTTTAACAAAGAAAAAGGGTCTGAATGCGATCAAAGAAATGAGCATGAATTTCAGTTATTTTCCATCTTCCCTATCACTTTCAATTCAAGGTTTAGTTTAGTCTTTCTGCCAGATCCTGAGCTTTGGTATTTTGCTCTAAGAAGTCAAGTATTGATGATACTGTCTGAGAGCTTATCTATTCAGAAAAGTTCTACCAAATCAGCTAATAGCAAGTCAAATTGCCACATGGATCTTTTTATTCAAGCTTCTAAGGTTTTATAGTTAAGTTTCAACCATCTCAAAAATGAGACAAGCAAAACCAAACTAATACTTTCATATACTGGAAGAAAACCATCCACTTAGCAAGTGGTTGTAATGGGTATGCTACATGATAAATTCTATTGATTTAAAATCACATCCAAGTATAAATTAATGTTTAACTCTTTCCTTTATATGCTTAACTGCCCAAGTATGGCAGTAGGATTTTAAAAATATGACATTTTTTCTATCTGCAGAGAAATACCTAATGGAGCCAATACCATATGCATTGAGTGACTGGATGATATTTTATAAAAAAAGTGAAACATTTTGAGAAGGACCGAGCAGGAATTCTCAGCTGTTTCCAAGAAGACAAATGGCAAAGTTGTCACAAGGAATGACATACTTTTATTTGAAAAAATGACATCCAGATCAAACCTATGGTATTGTATTATTGCCTCAGAAGATAATACTACAGTAGCTCTTGCAGTTACCCAGATGATTTTATAGGTTCTTCAAACGCTTCCTAAAGTCTGTATGTTCTTCATACTTGCTCCTGACAAAGAATTCAAGTAAAAAAGTCACACAACACTTTCAACATAGCATCCCCACGAGCTGAGGAAGTAAAATAAATTATATAATTACGCAAGTATTCTGCAACCGTGGTGTTGAGATAATATTTGTCTAAAATTAACAAGGTCAATGAATCATTACTAACTGAAAAGTAATACATCATATATTAAAAAAGAAGATAGGAAGCAGTATAAGAAGTTGAAAAATTTCTTTGTGTGGAGAGTGGTTGGATTATGGAAGAAGTGACTGAGGCCAGCAATTTAGCTGATGCAGGAAAGAGTAAGCAAGAAACAGCAACAAATTATATTTTTGTTTGTTTGTAACAGAAGCATATGGATCTCATTCATATTTCATAAATTTTCACTATTTTCTGAACTAGTCTTTTCCTGGCATTTACCATGTCTGTGTCCTTATGCATTAGAAATGTGAAGCAAAACATGCTAAAATATTACTAGCTTGTAGTACCCTGAAATTGGCCAACATAACACTTTTTACATCCAGAAACTGTCAACTGATTTAGTCTTATTTGGAAAAAAATTATCTTTCAGGCTAAATATGCACACTTTTTTCCCCCGATTAATTCTATTTAAAATTCATTAAATTAAAATTTATTTTGAATTTTATGCTTGCAGTTAGGAGCCAAAAAATACTTCACATTGCAAAGGCAATCACTCTATCATCAACCTGGTTTGAGGCTTTTTTCTCTGCACCTCTAGCAACAATTATCTCTATAAAGTACATCTGTCAGAGGTTCCTAGGCTTTCCAGGGCATAGGAAGCAGATATCACCGTGCCATGATGCCTTTCTGCTGCTGTTCTGATATGACAGAAGCACGAACTGCCTGACGGCTCAGCTGTTAAGGACTTAGAATTCCAGATGTTCCTAAATTATCTGTGTCTGGATACATTAATTTTGAACAATTACTCTCTTCCGTTAAAATCATATTTCAAAGAAATATTTGAGCAAATATAGCTGTTCCCAGATTAATTCCATGTTACTTAAGTATGGAGAATACAGAGACTTCATTCATATGCAACAGACCTTAGAATAAGACAGGGTACTATATTCTACAGCTTGATTCCATGTTTTCTTGGCTTGAAAACTTAGCAACTGAAAATCAGCATAAAACAGAAGGATGGTGGAATGATTGCTTCCAACTCCTACCTAAAAGCTTTGCATTTTCTGCTCATCTAGAATATGAACACCATTAGTTTCTCAAACATGAAAAGAATCCAAATGAAACAATAAGCTTGATATTATCAGAACCTATAATACATAAGAAACCTTAAAACAAAACTGGAACATTTTATGAACAATAATACGAAATGTCCTACTTTTTTTTTCTTGTCTTTATACTTCTCTTAAGACCACAGGAAAATAGTTACCTTAAAGACTGCTGACTGAAAACAGCTCTTAATCCATATGCCCTGATCTTAACCCAATGCCCGATCCAGGTACAGGACCTTGCACTTGGCCTTGTTGAACTTCACAAGGTTCATATGGCCCTACCTCTCCAGTCAATAGATACAGAGTATTATCTTTCTTTTTTTTTTTTTTACATTTTTGTTTAAACTTGTTAATTATTATAGTTTACTCCCTCCTTCAAAGTCTGCAAGCAGAGTGCATTCATAAAGAGGGCACCAATTTCTTCCCAGGTTATTTGGTTTTCTATAGCTAATGTGATTCTAAGGCACTTGCCTCCCCAATCTTTTTCAGTTGTGCAGAAACTCCCTAGCAAAAACATAAGCACATGTTCAACCATTTTGGAAAGCATTTTGTCAACACTGATACAAATTCTCAAATTATTCAAATTTTGAAAAATATGTAAGAGATGCACTTAAGATAAATACTATGAATAATTTGCAATGAAAGTTCCCCCCTAATCTTCCAAATACCTACAACAGGGCAATGAAACAGTGTCTTTGGGGCTAACTTTCTACTGGGAGATGGAAGGACTAGAATGTCATATATATATATATCGTACATTAAACAGGTGCAGGCTATATAAGATGTAAAGGCTATATAGGATGTCATAGTTATGAGATTCGCTAAATTTTCTTAAAACCCAAATGAAAAAACACAATTAACTACACTCTACAATGTTCCAAAAATTGTTCTGTGTACTGTCTGGACACACATATACAGCATTTTGAAAGCATGGCATCCTCTAAAGAAAACTATAAAGAGTTACCACCTATAGTAGTTGTATGAAACTGAAACCAATCAATTCTGCATTTGCTATTAAATCAGTATTATACAATGCTATGTCAATATATTTTTCTGCAACACTTTGAAATAAGACATTTTCAGATATTTTTCTTATCGTACATGTAACAAACACACAGTTATTTCTACATAGAAATCTCTGGTGCTCATGAGTTTGCAGATAGCAAACACAGAACTGAGGTAAGTAGAATCAACTATAAAATACGACAGTCCAAATGCAACTTTGAATTCTACAACTAACAAGAGCGTGGTTTTTGGCAATGGCAGGAAAGTGTTTGGTTGTTACGAACAGATTTTTAAGTCATGCTAGCTTTCATATTTATGCTGAGTTTCACAAATGCTTACAGGCACATGCTATTATTTTGAAGGTCACATCTACATAGAACTTTTCAGCTGGTTTTGCAAGTTGCACACAGATGACTAAAACATATTTAGGAAACCTCTTTCTAAAAATCAACAACTGAATCTTTAATCAGTCACACAACCACCCCTTACAATAGACATCACCTGGAACATTACACTATGCCTTACATGTTTTGCAGACCTATTTTTCCCAGTTTTGTAATACCAGAAAGGTTTGTGGAACTTCCATTCAGAAATCAAATTATGGTTAACAGATTATTTAATTCTCAGTATCAAGCAGAAGAATCAGAAGATATGGAAACAAATTATGCCATCAGATTGGAAGTCTTTGGTTGGGCCTTAGAACACAAAAGCACAATCA